>NW_028252819.1:0-205000 GCF_964263255.1 Lissotriton vulgaris | reverse complement strand
GTGGGGTTGGAAATGCTTTTCAGGCTCAGTACTGGGCTCAAAACATGCAGCCCTGAGGTCTCCCATGACAGCAGGTGGTTAAATAGAAATTCGCTGCTCAGCTGATCCGGTAGGAGCAAACGTATGCCAAAAATGTACAGAGAATGAGCTTTTCAGTGAATAGCAGCCAGGCACATTTTAGCTAGTTTTACTTGTAAGTGGGGTTAGAAACGCTTTTCAGGATCAGTACTGGGCTCAAAACATGCAGCCCTGATGTCTCTCATGATAGCAGGTGGTTAAATAGAAATTCGCTGCTCAGCTGACCCGGTAGGAGCAAACGTATGCCAAAAATGTACACAGAATGAGCTTTTCAGTGAATAGCAGCCAGGCACATTTTAGCTAGTTTTACTTGTAAGTGGGGTTGGAAACGCTTTTCAGGATCAGTACTGGGCTCAAAACATGCAGCCCTGATGTCTCTCATGATAGCAGGTGGTTAAATAGAAATTCGCTGCTCAGCTGACCCGGCAGGTGCAAACGTATGCTAAAAATGTACTCAGAATGAGCTTTTCAGTGAAGAGAAGCCAGGCACATTTTAGCTAGTTTTACTTGTAAGTGGGGTTGGAAATGCTTTTCAGGTTCAGTACTGGGCTCAAAACATGCAGCCCTGAGGTCTCTCATGATAGCAGGTGGTTAAATAGAAATTCGCTGCTCAGCTGACCCGGCAGGTGCAAACGTATGCAAAAAATGTACACAGAATGAGCTTTTCAGTGAATAGCAGCCAGGCACATTTTAGCTAGTTTTACTTGTAAGTGGGGTTGGAAATGCTTTTCAGGCTCAGTACTGGGCTCAAAACATGCAGCCCTGAGGTCTCCCATGACAGCAGGTGGTTAAATAGAAATTCGCTGCTCAGCTGACCCGGTAGGAGCAAACGTATGCCAAAAATGTACACAGAATGAGCTTTTCAGTGAATAGCAGCCAGGCACATTTTAGCTAGTTTTACTTGTAAGTGGGGTTGGAAATGCTTTTCAGGCTCAGTACTGGGCTCAAAACATGCAGCCCTGAGGTCTCTCTTGATAGCAGGTGGTTAAATAGAAATTCGCTGCTCAGCGGACCCGGCAGGTGCAAATATATGCTAAAAATGTACTCAGAATGAGCTTTTCAGTGAAGAGAAGCCAGGCACATTTTAGCTAGTTTTACTTGTAAGTGGGGTTGGAAATGCTTTTCAGGCTCAGTACTGGGCTCAAAACATGCAGCCCTGAGGTCTCTCATGATAGCAGGTGGTTAAATAGAAATTCGCTGCTCAGCGGACCCGGCAGGTGCAAATGTATGCTAAAAATGTACTCAGAATGAGCTTTTCAGTGAAGAGAAGCCAGGCACATTTTAGCTAGTTTTACTTGTAAGTGGGGTTGGAAATGCTTTTCAGGCTCAGTACTGGGCTCAAAACATGCAGCCCTGAGGTCTCTCATGATAGCAGGTGGTTAAATAGAAATTCGCTGCTCAGCTGACCCGGCAGGTGCAAACGTATGCTAAAAATGTACTCAGAATGAGCTTTTCAGTGAAGAGAAGCCAGGCACATTTTAGCTAGTTTTACTTGTAAGTGGGGTTGGAAATGTTTTTCAGGCTCAGTACTGGGCTCAAAACATGCAGCCCTGAGGTCTCTCATGAAAGCAGGTGGTTAAATAGAAATTTGCTGCTCAGCTGACCCGGTAGGAGCAAACGTATGCCAAAAATGTACACAGAATGAGCTTTTCAGTGAATAGCAGCCAGGCACATTTTAGCTAGTTTTACTTGTAAGTGGGGTTGGAAATGCTTTTCAGGCTCAGTACTGGGCTCAAAACATGCAGCCCTGAGGTCTCCCATGACAGCAGGTGGTTAAATAGAAATTCGCTGCTCAGCTGACCCGGTAGGAGCAAACGTATGCCAAAAATGTACACAGAATGAGCTTTTCAGTGAATAGCAGCCAGGCACATTTTAGCTAGTTTTACTTGTAAGTGGGGTTGGAAACGCTTTTCAGGATCAGTACTGGGCTCAAAACATGCAGCCCTGATGTCTCTCATGATAGCAGGTGGTTAAATAGAAATTTGCTGCTCAGCTGACCCGGCAGGTGCAAACGTATGCTAAAAATGTACACAGAATGAGCTTTTCAGTGAATAGCAGCCAGGCACATTTTAGCTAGTTTTACTTGTAAGTGGGGTTGGAAATGCTTTTCAGGCTCAGTACTGGGCTCAAAACATGCAGCCCTGAGGTCTCCCATGACAGCAGGTGGTTAAATAAAAATTCGCTGCTCAGCTGATCCGGTAGGAGCAAACGTATGCCAAAAATGTACAGAGAATGAGCTTTTCAGTGAATAGCAGCCAGGCACATTTTAGCTAGTTTTACTTGTAAGTGGGGTTGGAAATGCTTTTCAGGCTCAGTACTGGGCTCAAAACATGCAGCCCTGAGGTCTCCCATGACAGCAGGTGGTTAAATAGAAATTCGCTGCTCAGCTGACCCGGTAGGAGCAAACGTATGCCAAAAATAAACACAGAATGAGCTTTTCAGTGAATAGCAGCCAGGCACATTTTAGCTAGTTTTACTTGTAAGTGGGGTTGGAAACGCTTTTCAGGATCAGTACTGGGCTCAAAACATGCAGCCCTGATGTGTCTCATGATAGCAGGTGGTTAAATAGAAATTCGCTGCTCAGCTGACCCGGCAGGTGCAAACGTATGCTAAAAATGTACACAGAATGAGCTTTTCAGTGAATAGCAGCCAGGCACATTTTAGCTAGTTTTACTTGTAAGTGGGGTTGGAAATGCTTTTCAGGCTCAGTACTGGGCTCAAAACATGCAGCCCTGAGGTCTCCCATGACAGCAGGTGGTTAAATAAAAATTCGCTGCTCAGCTGATCCGGTAGGAGCAAACGTATGCCAAAAATGTACAGAGAATGAGCTTTTCAGTGAATAGCAGCCAGGCACATTTTAGCTAGTTTTACTTGTAAGTGGGGTTGGAAATGCTTTTCAGGCTCAGTACTGGGCTCAAAACATGCAGCCCTGAGGTCTCTCATGATAGCAGGTGGTTAAATAGAAATTCGCTGCTCAGCTGACCCGGCAGGTGCAAACGTATGCTAAAAATGTACTCAGAATGAGCTTTTCAGTGAAGAGAAGCCAGGCACATTTTAGCTAGTTTTACTTGTAAGTGGGGTTGGAAATGCTTTTCAGGCTCAGTACTGGGCTCAAAACATGCAGCCCTGAGGTCTCTCATGATAGCAGGTGTTTAAATAGAAATTCGCTGCTCAGCGGACCCGGCAGGTGCAAATGTATGCTAAAAATGTACTCAGAATGAGCTTTTCAGTGAAGAGAAGCCAGGCACATTTTAGCTAGTTTTACTTGTAAGTGGGGTTGGAAATGCTTTTCAGGCTCAGTACTGGGCTCAAAACATGCAGCCCCGAGGTCTCTCATGATAGCAGGTGGTTAAATAGAAATTCGCTGCTCAGCTGACCCGGCAGGTGCAAACGTATGCTAAAAATGTACTCAGAATGAGCTTTTCAGTGAAGAGAAGCCAGGCAACATTTTAGCTAGTTTTACTTGTAAGTGGGGTTGGAAATGCTTTTCAGGCCCAGTACTGGGCTCAAAACATGCAGCCCTGAGGTCTCTCATGAAAGCAGGTGGTTAAATAGAAATTTGCTGCTCAGCTGACCCGGTAGGAGCAAACGTATGCCAAAAATGTACACAGAATGAGCTTTTCAGTGAATAGCAGCCAGGCACATTTTAGCTAGTTTTACTTGTAAGTGGGGTTGGAAATGCTTTTCAGGCTCAGTACTGGGCTCAAAACATGCAGCCCTGAGGTCTCCCATGACAGCAGGTGGTTAAATAGAAATTCGCTGCTCAGCTGACCCGGTAGGAGCAAACGTATGCCAAAAATGTACACAGAATGAGCTTTTCAGTGAATAGCAGCCAGGCACATTTTAGCTAGTTTTACTTGTAAGTGGGGTTGGAAACGCTTTTCAGGATCAGTACTGGGCTCAAAACATGCAGCCCTGATGTCTATCTTGATAGCAGGTGGTTAAATAGAAATTCGCTGCTCAGCGGACCCGGCAGGTGCAAATGTATGCTAAAAATGTACTCAGAATGAGCTTTTCAGTGAAGAGAAGCCAGGCACATTTTAGCTAGTTTTACTTGTAAGTGGGGTTCGAAATGCTTTTTAGGCTCAGTACTGGGCTCAAAACATGCAGCCCTGAGGTCTCTCATGATAGCAGGTGGTTAAATAGAAATTCGCTGCTCAGCTGACCCGGCAGGTGCAAACGTATGCTAAAAATGTACTCAGAATGAGCTTTTCAGTGAAGAGAAGCCAGGCACATTTTAGCTAGTTTTACTTGTAAGTGGGGTTGGAAATGCTTTTCAGGCTCAGTACTGGGCTCAAAACATGCAGCCCTGAGGTCTCTCATGAAAGCAGGTGGTTAAATAGAAATTCGCTGCTCAGCTGACCCGGTAGGAGCAAACGTATGCCAAAAATGTACACAGAATGAGCTTTTCAGTGAATAGCAGCCAGGCACATTTTAGCTAGTTTTACTTGTAAGTGGGGTTGGAAACGCTTTTCAGGCTCAGTACTGGGCTCAAAACATGCAGCCCTGAGGTCTCCCATGACAGCAGGTGGTTAAATAGAAATTCGCTGCTCAGCTGACCCGGTAGGAGCAAACGTATGCCAAAAATGTACACAGAATGAGCTTTTCAGTGAATAGCAGCCAGGCACATTTTAGCTAGTTTTACTTGTAAGTGGGGTTGGAAACGCTTTTCAGGATCAGCACTGGGCTCAAATCATGCAGCCCTGATGTATCTCATGATAGCAGGTGGTTAAATAGAAATTCGCTGCTCAGCTGACCCGGCAGGTGCAAACGTATGCTAAAAATGTACACAGAATGAGCTTTTCAGTGAATAGCAGCTAGGCACATTTTAGCTAGTTTTACTTGTAAGTGGGGTTGGAAATGCTTTTCAGGCTCAGTACTGGGCTCAAAACATGCAGCCCTGAGGTCTCTCATGATAGCAGGTGGTTAAATAGAAATTCGCTGCTCAGCTGACCCGGCAGGTGCAAACGTATGCTAAAAATGTACACAGAATGAGCTTTTCAGTGAATAGCAGCCAGGCACATTTGAGCTAGTTTTACTTGTAAGTGGGGTTGGAAATGCTTTTCAGGCTCAGTACTGGGCTCAAAACATGCAGCCCTGAGGTCTCTCATGATAGCAGGTGGTTAAATAGAAATTCGCTGCTCAGCTGATCCAGTAGGAGCAAACGTATGCCAAAAATGTACAGAGAATGAGCTTTTCAGTGAATAGCAGCCAGGCACATTTTAGCTAGTTTTACTTGTAAGTGGGGTTGGAAATGCTTTTCAGGCTCAGTACTGGGCTCAAAACATGCAGCCCTGAGGTCTCCCATGACAGCAGGTGGTTAAATAGAAATTCGCTGCTCAGCTGACCCGGTAGGAGCAAACGTATGCCAAAAATGTACACAGAATGAGCTTTTCAGTGAATAGCAGCCAGGCACATTTTAGCTAGTTTTACTTGTAAGTGGGGTTGGAAACGCTTTTCAGGATCAGTACTGGGCTCAAAACATGCAGCCCTGATGTCTCTCATGATAGCAGGTGGTTAAATAGAAATTCGCTGCTCAGCTGACCCGGCAGGTGCAAACGTATGCTAAAAATGTACACAGAATGAGCTTTTCAGTGAATAGCAGCCAGGCACATTTTAGCTAGTTTTACTTGTAAGTGGGGTTGGAAATGCTTTTCAGGCTCAGTACTGGGCTCAAAACATGCAGCCCTGAGGTCTCCCATGACAGCAGGTGGTTAAATAGAAATTCGCTGCTCAGCTGACCCGGTAGGAGCAAACGTATGCCAAAAATGTACACAGAATGAGCTTTTCAGTGAATAGCAGCCAGGCACATTTTAGCTAGTTTTACTTGTAAGTGGGGTTGGAAACGCTTTTCAGGATCAGTACTGGGCTCAAAACATGCAGCCCTGATGTGTCTCATGATAGCAGGTGGTTAAATAGAAATTCGCTGCTCAGCTGACCCGGCAGGTGCAAACGTATGCTAAAAATGTACACAGAATGAGCTTTTCAGTGAATAGCAGCCAGGCACATTTTAGCTAGTTTTACTTGTAAGTGGGGTTGGAAATGCTTTTCAGGCTCAGTACTGGGCTCAAAACATGCAGCCCTGAGGTCTCCCATGACAGCAGGTGGTTAAATAAAAATTCGCTGCTCAGCTGATCCGGTAGGAGCAAACGTATGCCAAAAATGTACAGAGAATGAGCTTTTCAGTGAATAGCAGCCAGGCACATTTTAGCTAGTTTTACTTGTAAGTGGGGTTGGAAATGCTTTTCAGGCTCAGTACTGGGCTCAAAACATGCAGCCCTGAGGTCTCTCATGATAGCAGGTGGTTAAATAGAAATTCGCTGCTCAGCTGACCCGGCAGGTGCAAACGTATGCTAAAAATGTACTCAGAATGAGCTTTTCAGTGAAGAGAAGCCAGGCAACATTTTAGCTAGTTTTACTTGTAAGTGGGGTTGGAAATGCTTTTCAGGCCCAGTACTGGGCTCAAAACATGCAGCCCTGAGGTCTCCCATGACAGCAGGTGGTTAAATAGAAATTCGCTGCTCAGCTGACCCGGTAGGAGCAAACGTATGCCAAAAATGTACACAGAATGAGCTTTTCAGTGAATAGCAGCCAGGCACATTTTAGCTAGTTTTACTTGTAAGTGGGGTTGGAAACGCTTTTCAGGATCAGTACTGGGCTCAAAACATGCAGCCCTGATGTCTATCTTGATAGCAGGTGGTTAAATAGAAATTCGCTGCTCAGCGGACCCGGCAGGTGCAAATGTATGCTAAAAATGTACTCAGAATGAGCTTTTCAGTGAAGAGAAGCCAGGCACATTTTAGCTAGTTTTACTTGTAAGTGGGGTTGGAAATGCTTTTCAGGCTCAGTACTGGGCTCAAAACATGCAGCCCTGAGGTCTCTCATGATAGCAGGTGGTTAAATAGAAATTCGCTGCTCAGCTGACCTGGCAGGTGCAAACGTATGCTAAAAATGTACTCAGAATGAGCTTTTCAGTGAAGAGAAGCCAGGCACATTTTAGCTAGTTTTACTTGTAAGTGGGGTTGGAAATGCTTTTCAGGCTCAGTACTGGGCTCAAAACATGCAGCCCTGAGGTCTCTCATGAAAGCAGGTGGTTAAATAGAAATTCGCTGCTCAGCTGACCCGGTAGGAGCAAACGTATGCCAAAAATGTACACAGAATGAGCTTTTCAGTGAATAGCAGCCAGGCACATTTTAGCTAGTTTTACTTGTAAGTGGGGTTGGAAACGCTTTTCAGGCTCAGTACTGGGCTCAAAACATGCAGCCCTGAGGTCTCCCATGACAGCAGGTGGTTAAATAGAAATTCGCTGCTCAGCTGACCCGGTAGGAGCAAACGTATGCCAAAAATGTACACAGAATGAGCTTTTCAGTGAATAGCAGCCAGGCACATTTTAGCTAGTTTTACTTGTAAGTGGGGTTGGAAACGCTTTTCAGGATCAGCACTGGGCTCAAAACATGCAGCCCTGATGTATCTCATGATAGCAGGTGGTTAAATAGAAATTCGCTGCTCAGCTGACCCGGCAGGTGCAAACGTATGCTAAAAATGTACACAGAATGAGCTTTTCAGTGAATAGCAGCTAGGCACATTTTAGCTAGTTTTACTTGTAAGTGGGGTTGGAAATGCTTTTCAGGCTCAGTACTGGGCTCAAAACATGCAGCCCTGAGGTCTCTCATGATAGCAGGTGGTTAAATAGAAATTCGCTGCTCAGCTGACCCGGCAGGTGCAAACGTATGCTAAAAATGTACACAGAATGAGCTTTTCAGTGAATAGCAGCCAGGCACATTTGAGCTAGTTTTACTTGTAAGTGGGGTTGGAAATGCTTTTCAGGCTCAGTACTGGGCTCAAAACATGCAGCCCTGAGGTCTCTCATGATAGCAGGTGGTTAAATAGAAATTCGCTGCTCAGCTGACCCGGCAGGTGCAAACGTATGCTAAAAATGTACTCAGAATGATCTTTTCAGTGAATAGCAGCCAGGCACATTTTAGCTAGTTTTACTTGTAAGTGGGGTTGGAAATGCTTTTCAGGCTCAGTACTGGGCTCAAAACATGCAGCCCTGAGGTCTCCCATGACAGCAGGTGGTTAAATAGAAATTCGCTGCTCAGCTGATCCGGTAGGAGCAAACGTATGCCAAAAATGTACAGAGAATGAGCTTTTCAGTGAATAGCAGCCAGGCACATTTTAGCTAGTTTTACTTGTAAGTGGGGTTAGAAACGCTTTTCAGGATCAGTACTGGGCTCAAAACATGCAGCCCTGATGTCTCTCATGATAGCAGGTGGTTAAATAGAAATTCGCTGCTCAGCTGACCCGGTAGGAGCAAACATATGCCAAAAATGTACACAGAATGAGCTTTTCAGTGAATAGCAGCCAGGCACATTTTAGCTAGTTTTACTTGTAAGTGGGGTTGGAAACGCTTTTCAGGATCAGTACTGGGCTCAAAACATGCAGCCCTGATGTCTCTCATGATAGCAGGTGGTTAAATAGAAATTCGCTGCTCAGCTGACCCGGCAGGTGCAAACGTATGCTAAAAATGTACTCAGAATGAGCTTTTCAGTGAAGAGAAGCCAGGCACATTTTAGCTAGTTTTACTTGTAAGTGGGGTTGGAAATGCTTTTCAGGTTCAGTACTGGGCTCAAAACATGCAGCCCTGAGGTCTCTCATGATAGCAGGTGGTTAAATAGAAATTCGCTGCTCAGCTGACCCGGCAGGTGCAAACGTATGCAAAAAATGTACACAGAATGAGCTTTTCAGTGAATAGCAGCCAGGCACATTTTAGCTAGTTTTACTTGTAAGTGGGGTTGGAAATGCTTTTCAGGCTCAGTACTGGGCTCAAAACATGCAGCCCTGAGGTCTCCCATGACAGCAGGTGGTTAAATAGAAATTCGCTGCTCAGCTGACCCGGTAGGAGCAAACGTATGCCAAAAATGTACACAGAATGAGCTTTTCAGTGAATAGCAGCCAGGCACATTTTAGCTAGTTTTACTTGTAAGTGGGGTTGGAAACGCTTTTCAGGATCAGTACTGGGCTCAAAACATGCAGCCCTGATGTCTCTCTTGATAGCAGGTGGTTAAATAGAAATTCGCTGCTCAGCGGACCCGGCAGGTGCAAATATATGCTAAAAATGTACTCAGAATGAGCTTTTCAGTGAAGAGAAGCCAGGCACATTTTAGCTAGTTTTACTTGTAAGTGGGGTTGGAAATGCTTTTCAGGCTCAGTACTGGGCTCAAAACATGCAGCCCTGAGGTCTCTCATGATAGCAGGTGGTTAAATAGAAATTTGCTGCTCAGCTGACCCGGCAGGTGCAAACGTGTGCTAAAAATGTACTCAGAATGAGCTTTTCAGTGAAGAGAAGCCAGGCACATTTTAGCTAGTTTTACTTGTAAGTGGGGTTGGAAATGCTTTTCAGGCTCAGTACTGGGCTCAAAACATGCAGCCCTGAGGTCTCTCATGATAGCAGGTGGTTAAATAGAAATTCGCTGCTCAGCGGACCCGGCAGGTGCAAATGTATGCTAAAAATGTACTCAGAATGAGCTTTTCAGTGAAGAGAAGCCAGGCACATTTTAGCTAGTTTTACTTGTAAGTGGGGTTGGAAATGCTTTTCAGGCTCAGTACTGGGCTCAAAACATGCAGCCCTGAGGTCTCTCATGATAGCAGGTGGTTAAATAGAAATTCGCTGCTCAGCTGACCCGGCAGGTGCAAACGTATGCTAAAAATGTACTCAGAATGAGCTTTTCAGTGAAGAGAAGCCAGGCACATTTTAGCTAGTTTTACTTGTAAGTGGGGTTGGAAATGTTTTTCAGGCTCAGTACTGGGCTCAAAACATGCAGCCCTGAGGTCTCTCATGAAAGCAGGTGGTTAAATAGAAATTTGCTGCTCAGCTGACCCGGTAGGAGCAAACGTATGCCAAAAATGTACACAGAATGAGCTTTTCAGTGAATAGCAGCCAGGCACATTTTAGCTAGTTTTACTTGTAAGTGGGGTTGGAAATGCTTTTCAGGCTCAGTACTGGGCTCAAAACATGCAGCCCTGAGGTCTCCCATGACAGCAGGTGGTTAAATAGAAATTCGCTGCTCAGCTGACCCGGTAGGAGCAAACGTATGCCAAAAATGTACACAGAATGAGCTTTTCAGTGAATAGCAGCCAGGCACATTTTAGCTAGTTTTACTTGTAAGTGGGGTTGGAAACGCTTTTCAGGATCAGTACTGAGCTCAAAACATGCAGCCCTGATGTCTCTCATGATAGCAGGTGGTTAAATAGAAATTCGCTGCTCAGCTGACCCGGCAGGTGCAAACGTATGCTAAAAATGTACACAGAATGAGCTTTTCAGTGAATAGCAGCCAGGCACATTTTAGCTAGTTTTACTTGTAAGTGGGGTTGGAAATGCTTTTCAGGCTCAGTACTGGGCTCAAAACATGCAGTCCTGAGGTCTCCCATGACAGCAGGTGGTTAAATAGAAATTCGCTGCTCAGCGGACCCGGCAGGTGCAAACGTATGCTAAAAATGTACTCAGAATGAGCTTTTCAGTGAAGAGAAGCCAGGCACATTTTAGCTAGTTTTACTTGTAAGTGGGGTTGGAAATGCTTTTCAGGCTCAGTACTGGGCTCAAAACATGCAGCCCTGAGGTCTCTCATGATAGCAGGTGGTTAAATAGAAATTCGCTGCTCAGCTGACCCGGCAGGTGCAAACGTATGCTAAAAATGTACTCAGAATGAGCTTTTCAGTGAAGAGAAGCCAGGCACATTTTAGCTAGTTTTACTTGTAAGTGGGGTTGGAAATGCTTTTCAGGCTCAGTACTGGGCTCAAAACATGCAGCCCTGAGGTCTCTCATGATAGCAGGTGGTTAAATAGAAATTCGCTGCTCAGCTGACCCGGCAGGTGCAAACGTATGCTAAAAATGTACTCAGAATGAGCTTTTCAGTGAAGAGAAGCCAGGCACATTTTAGCTAGTTTTACTTGTAAGTGGGGTTGGAAATGCTTTTCAGGCTCAGTACTGGGCTCAAAACATGCAGCCCTGAGGTCTCTCATGAAAGCAGGTGGTTAAATAGAAATTCGCTGCTCAGCTGACCCGGCAGGAGCAAACGTATGCCAAAAATGTACACAGAATGAGCTTTTCAGTGAATAGCAGCCAGGCACATTTTAGCTAGTTTTACTTGTAAGTGGGGTTGGAAACGCTTTTCAGGCTCAGTACTGGGCTCAAAACATGCAGCCCTGAGGTCTCCCATGACAGCAGGTGGTTAAATAGAAATTCGCTGCTCAGCTGACCCGGTAGGAGCAAACGTATGCCAAAAATGTACACAGAATGAGCTTTTCAGTGAATAGCAGCCAGGCACATTTTAGCTAGTTTTACTTGAAAGTGGGGTTGGAAACGCTTTTCAGGCTCAGTACTGGGCTCAAAACATGCAGCCCTGAGGTCTCCCATGACAGCAGGTGGTTAAATAGAAATTCGCTGCTCAGCTGACCCGGTAGGAGCAAACGTATGCCAAAAATGTACACAGAATGAGCTTTTCAGTGAATAGCAGCCAGGCACATTTTAGCTAGTTTTACTTGTAAGTGGGGTTGGAAACGCTTTTCAGGATCAGCACTGGGCTCAAAACATGCAGCCCTGATGTCTCTCATGATAGCAGGTGGTTAAATAGAAATTCGCTGCTCAGCTGACCCGGCAGGTGCAAACGTATGCTAAAAATGTACACAGAATGAGCTTTTCAGTGAATAGCAGCTAGGCACATTTTAGCTAGTTTTACTTGTAAGTGGGGTTGGAAATGCTTTTCAGGCTCAGTACTGGGCTCAAAACATGCAGCCCTGAGGTCTCTCATGATAGCAGGTGGTTAAATAGAAATTCGCTGCTCAGCTGACCCGGCAGGTGCAAACGTATGCTAAAAATGTACACAGAATGAGCTTTTCAGTGAATAGCAGCCAGGCACATTTGAGCTAGTTTTACTTGTAAGTGGGGTTGGAAATGCTTTTCAGGCTCAGTACTGGGCTCAAAACATGCAGCCCTGAGGTCTCTCATGATAGCAGGTGGTTAAATAGAAATTCGCTGCTCAGCTGACCCGGCAGGTGCAAACGTATGCTAAAAATGTACACAGAATGAGCTTTTCAGTGAATAGCAGCCAGGCACATTTTAGCTAGTTTTACTTGTAAGTGGGGTTGGAAATGCTTTTCAGGCTCAGTACTGGGCTCAAAACATGCAGCCCTGAGGTCTCTCATGATAGCAGGTGGTTAAATAGAAATTCGCTGCTCAGCTGACCCGGCAGGTGCAAACGTATGCTAAAAATGTACACAGAATGAGCTTTTCAGTGAAGAGAAGCCAGGCACATTTTAGCTAGTTTTACTTGTAAGTGGGGTTGGAAATGCTTTTCAGGCTCAGTACTGGGCTCAAAACATGCAGCCCTGAGGTCTCTCATGATAGCAGGTGGTTAAATAGAAATTCGCTGCTCAGCTGACCCGGCAGGTGCAAACGTATGCTAAAAATGTACACAGAATGAGCTTTTCAGTGAATAGCAGCCAGGCACATTTTAGCTAGTTTTACTTGTAAGTGGGGTTGGAAATGCTTTTCAGGCTCAGTACTGGGCTCAAAACATGCAGCCCTGAGGTCTCTCATGATAGCAGGTGGTTAAATAGAAATTCGCTGCTCAGCTGACCCGGCAGGTGCAAACGTATGCTAAAAATGTACACAGAATGAGCTTTTCATTGAATAGCAGCCAGGCACATTTTAGCTAGTTTTACTTGTAAGTGGGGTTGGAAATGCTTTTCAGGCTCAGTACTGGGCTCAAAACATGCAGCCCTGAGGTCTCCCATGACAGCAGGTGGTTAAATAGAAATTCGCTGCTCAGCTGACCCGGTAGGAGCAAACGTATGCCAAAAATGCACACAGAATGAGCTTTTCAGTGAATAGCAGCCAGGCACATTTTAGCTAGTTTTACTTGTAAGTGGGGTTGGAAACGCTTTTCAGGATCAGTACTGGGCTCAAAACATGCAGCCCTGATGTCTCTCATGATAGCAGGTGGTTAAATAGAAATTCGCTGCTCAGCTGACCCGGCAGGTGCAAACGTATGCTAAAAATGTACACAGAATGAGCTTTTCAGTGAATAGCAGCCAGGCACATTTTAGCTAGTTTTACTTGTAAGTGGGGTTGGAAATGCTTTTCAGGCTCAGTACTGGGCTCAAAACATGCAGCCCTGAGGTCTCCCATGACAGCAGGTGGTTAAATAGAAATTCGCTGCTCAGCTGATCCGGTAGGAGCAAACGTATGCCAAAAATGTACAGAGAATGAGCTTTTCAGTGAATAGCAGCCAGGCACATTTTAGCTAGTTTTACTTGTAAGTGGGGTTGGAAATGCTTTTCAGGCTCAGTACTGGGCTCAAAACATGCAGCCCTGAGGTCTCCCATGACAGCAGGTGGTTAAATAGAAATTCGCTGCTCAGCTGACCCGGTAGGAGCAAACGTATGCCAAAAATGTACACAGAATGAGCTTTTCAGTGAATAGCAGCCAGGCACATTTTAGCTAGTTTTACTTGTAAGTGGGGTTGGAAACGCTTTTCAGGATCAGTACTGGGCTCAAAACATGCAGCCCTGATGTGTCTCATGATAGCAGGTGGTTAAATAGAAATTCGCTGCTCAGCTGACCCGGCAGGTGCAAACGTATGCTAAAAATGTACACAGAATGAGCTTTTCAGTGAATAGCAGCCAGGCACATTTTAGCTAGTTTTACTTGTAAGTGGGGTTGGAAATGCTTTTCAGGCTCAGTACTGGGCTCAAAACATGCAGCCCTGAGGTCTCCCATGACAGCAGGTGGTTAAATAGAAATTCGCTGCTCAGATGATCCGGTAGGAGCAAACGTATGCCAAAAATGTACAGAGAATGAGCTTTTCAGTGAATAGCAGCCAGGCACATTTTAGCTAGTTTTACTTGTAAGTGGGGTTGGAAATGCTTTCAGGCTCAGTACTGGGCTCAAAACATGCAGCCCTGAGGTCTCTCATGATAGCAGGTGGTTAAATAGAAATTCGCTGCTCAGCTGACCCGGCAGGTGCAAACGTATGCTAAAAATGTACTCAGAATGAGCTTTTCAGTGAAGAGAAGCCAGGCACATTTTAGCTAGTTTTACTTGTAAGTGGGGTTGGAAATGCTTTTCAGGCTCAGTACTGGGCTCAAAACATGCAGCCCTGAGGTCTCTCATGATAGCAGGTGGTTAAATAGAAATTCGCTGCTCAGCGGACCCGGCAGGTGCAAATGTATGCTAAAAATGTACTCAGAATGAGCTTTTCAGTGAAGAGAAGCCAGGCACATTTTAGCTAGTTTTACTTGTAAGTGGGGTTGGAAATGCTTTTCAGGCCCAGTACTGGGCTCAAAACATGCAGCCCTGAGGTCTCTCATGAAAGCAGGTGGTTAAATAGAAATTTGCTGCTCAGCTGACCCGGTAGGAGCAAACGTATGCCAAAAATGTACACAGAATGAGCTTTTCAGTGAATAGCAGCCAGGCACATTTTAGCTAGTTTTACTTGTAAGTGGGGTTGGAAATGCTTTTCAGGCTCAGTACTGGGCTCAAAACATGCAGCCCTGAGGTCTCCCATGACAGCAGGTGGTTAAATAGAAATTCGCTGCTCAGCTGACCCGGTAGGATCAAACGTATGCCAAAAATGTACACAGAATGAGCTTTTCAGTGAATAGCAGCCAGGCACATTTTAGCTAGTTTTACTTGTAAGTGGGGTTGGAAACGCTTTTCAGGATCAGTACTGGGCTCAAAACATGCAGCCCTGATGTCTCTCTTGATAGCAGGTGGTTAAATAGAAATTCGCTGCTCAGCGGACCCGGCAGGTGCAAATGTATGCTAAAAATGTACTCAGAATGAGCTTTTCAGTGAAGAGAAGCCAGGCACATTTTAGCTAGTTTTACTTGTAAGTGGGGTTGGAAATGCTTTTCAGGCTCAGTACTGGGCTCAAAACATGCAGCCCTGAGGTCTCTCATGATAGCAGGTGGTTAAATAGAAATTCGCTGCTCAGCTGACCCGGCAGGTGCAAACGTATGCTAAAAATGTACTCAGAATGAGCTTTTCAGTGAAGAGAAGCCAGGCACATTTTAGCTAGTTTTACTTGTAAGTGGGGTTGGAAATGCTTTTCAGGCCCAGTACTGGGCTCAAAACATGCAGCCCTGAGGTCTCTCATGAAAGCAGGTGGTTAAATAGAAATTTGCTGCTCAGCTGACCCGGTAGGAGCAAACGTATGCCAAAAATGTACACAGAATGAGCTTTTCAGTGAATAGCAGCCAGGCACATTTTAGCTAGTTTTACTTGTAAGTGGGGTTGGAAATGCTTTTCAGGCTCAGTACTGGGCTCAAAACATGCAGCCCTGAGGTCTCCCATGACAGCAGGTGGTTAAATAGAAATTCGCTGCTCAGCTGACCCGGTAGGAGCAAACGTATGCCAAAAATGTACACAGAATGAGCTTTTCAGTGAATAGCAGCCAGGCACATTTTAGCTAGTTTTACTTGTAAGTGGGGTTGGAAACGCTTTTCAGGATCAGTACTGGGCTCAAAACATGCAGCCCTGATGTCTATCTTGATAGCAGGTGGTTAAATAGAAATTCGCTGCTCAGCGGACCCGGCAGGTGCAAATGTATGCTAAAAATGTACTCAGAATGAGCTTTTCAGTGAAGAGAAGCCAGGCACATTTTAGCTAGTTTTACTTGTAAGTGGGGTTGGAAATGCTTTTCAGGCTCAGTACTGGGCTCAAAACATGCAGCCCTGAGGTCTCTCATGATAGCAGGTGGTTAAATAGAAATTCGCTGCTCAGCTGACCCGGCAGGTGCAAACGTATGCTAAAAATGTACTCAGAATGAGCTTTTCAGTGAAGAGAAGCCAGGCACATTTTAGCTAGTTTTACTTGTAAGTGGGGTTGGAAATGCTTTTCAGGCTCAGTACTGGGCTCAAAACATGCAGCCCTGAGGTCTCTCATGAAAGCAGGTGGTTAAATAAAAATTCGCTGCTCAGCTGACCCGGTAGGAGCAAACGTATGCCAAAAATGTACACAGAATGAGCTTTTCAGTGAATAGCAGCCAGGCACATTTTAGCTAGTTTTACTTGTAAGTGGGGTTGGAAACGCTTTTCAGGCTCAGTACTGGGCTCAAAACATGCAGCCCTGAGGTCTCCCATGACAGCAGGTGGTTAAATAGAAATTTGCTGCTCAGCTGACCCGGTAGGAGCAAACGTATGCCAAAAATGTACACAGAATGAGCTTTTCAGTGAATAGCAGCCAGGCACATTTTAGCTAGTTTTACTTGTAAGTGGGGTTGGAAACGCTTTTCAGGATCAGCACTGGGCTCAAAACATGCAGCCCTGATGTATCTCATGATAGCAGGTGGTTAAATAGAAATTCGCTGCTCAGCTGACCCGGCAGGTGCAAACGTATGCTAAAAATGTACACAGAATGAGCTTTTCAGTGAATAGCAGCTAGGCACATTTTAGCTAGTTTTACTTGTAAGTGGGGTTGGAAATGCTTTTCAGGCTCAGTACTGGGCTCAAAACATGCAGCCCTGAGGTCTCTCATGATAGCAGGTGGTTAAATAGAAATTCGCTGCTCAGCTGACCCGGCAGGTGCAAACGTATGCTAAAAATGTACACTGAATGAGCTTTTCAGTGAATAGCAGCCAGGCACATTTGAGCTAGTTTTACTTGTAAGTGGGGTTGGAAATGCTTTTCAGGCTCAGTACTGGGCTCAAAACATGCAGCCCTGAGGTCTCTCATGATAGCAGGTGGTTAAATAGAAATTCGCTGCTCAGCTGACCCGGCAGGTGCAAACGTATGCTAAAAATGTACTCAGAATGATCTTTTCAGTGAAGAGAAGCCAGGCACATTTTAGCTAGTTTTACTTGTAAGTGGGGTTGGAAATGCTTTTCAGGCTCAGTACTGGGCTCAAAACATGCAGCCCTGAGGTCTCTCATGACAGCAGGTGGTTAAATAGAAATTCGCTGCTCAGCTGACCCGGTAGGAGCAAACGTATGCCAAAAATGTACACAGAATGAGCTTTTCAGTGAATAGCAGCCAGGCACATTTTAGCTAGTTTTACTTGTAAGTGGGGTTGGAAACGCTTTTCAGGATCAGTACTGGGCTCAAAACATGCAGCCCTGATGTCTCTCATGATAGCAGGTGGTTAAATAGAAATTCGCTGCTCAGCTGACCCGGCAGGTGCAAACGTATGCTAAAAATGTACACAGAATGAGCTTTTCAGTGAATAGCAGCCAGGCACATTTTAGCTAGTTTTACTTGTAAGTGGGGTTGGAAATGCTTTTCAGGCTCAGTACTGGGCTCAAAACATGCAGCCCTGAGGTCTCCCATGACAGCAGGTGGTTAAATAGAAATTCGCTGCTCAGCTGATCCGGTAGGAGCAAACGTATGCCAAAAATGTACACAGAATGAGCTTTTCAGTGAATAGCAGCCAGGCACATTTTAGCTAGTTTTACTTGTAAGTGGGGTTGGAAACGCTTTTCAGGATCAGTACTGGGCTCAAAACATGCAGCCCTGATGTCTCTCATGATAGCAGGTGGTTAAATAGAAATTCGCTGCTCAGCTGACCCGGCAGGTGCAAACGTATGCTAAAAATGTACTCAGAATGAGCTTTTCAGTGAAGAGAAGCCAGGCACATTTTAGCTAGTTTTACTTGTAAGTGGGGTTGGAAATGCTTTTCAGGCTCAGTACTGGGCTCAAAACATGCAGCCCTGAGGTCTCTCATGATAGCAGGTGGTTAAATAGAAATTCGTTGCTCAGCGGACCCGGCAGGTGCAAATGTATGCTAAAAATGTACTCAGAATGAGCTTTTCAGTGAAGAGAAGCCAGGCACATTTTAGCTAGTTTTACTTGTAAGTGGGGTTGGAAATGCTTTTCAGGCTCAGTACTGGGCTCAAAACATGCAGCCCTGAGGTCTCTCATGATAGCAGGTGGTTAAATAGAAATTCGCTGCTCAGCTGACCCGGCAGGTGCAAACGTATGCTAAAAATGTACTCAGAATGAGCTTTTCAGTGAAGAGAAGCCAGGCACATTTTAGCTAGTTTTACTTGTAAGTGGGGTTGGAAATGTTTTTCAGGCTCAGTACTGGGCTCAAAACATGCAGCCCTGAGGTCTCTCATGAAAGCAGGTGGTTAAATAGAAATTTGCTGCTCAGCTGACCCGGTAGGAGCAAACGTATGCCAAAAATGTACACAGAATGAGCTTTTCAGTGAATAGCAGCCAGGCACATTTTAGCTAGTTTTACTTGTAAGTGGGGTTGGAAATGCTTTTCAGGCTCAGTACTGGGCTCAAAACATGCAGCCCTGAGGTCTCCCATGACAGCAGGTGGTTAAATAGAAATTCGCTGCTCAGCTGACCCGGTAGGAGCAAACGTATGCCAAAAATGTACACAGAATGAGCTTTTCAGTGAATAGCAGCCAGGCACATTTTAGCTAGTTTTACTTGTAAGTGGGGTTGGAAACGCTTTTCAGGATCAGTACTGAGCTCAAAACATGCAGCCCTGATGTCTCTCATGATAGCAGGTGGTTAAATAGAAATTCGCTGCTCAGCTGACCCGGCAGGTGCAAACGTATGCTAAAAATGTACACAGAATGAGCTTTTCAGTGAATAGCAGCCAGGCACATTTTAGCTAGTTTTACTTGTAAGTGGGGTTGGAAATGCTTTTCAGGCTCAGTACTGGGCTCAAAACATGCAGTCCTGAGGTCTCCCATGACAGCAGGTGGTTAAATAGAAATTCGCTGCTCAGCTGACCCGGTAGGAGCAAACGTATGCCAAAAATGTACACAGAATGAGCTTTTCAGTGAATAGCAGCCAGGCACATTTTAGCTAGTTTTACTTGTAAGTGGGGTTGGAAACGCTTTTCAGGATCAGTACTGGGCTCAAAACATGCAGCCCTGATGTGTCTCATGATAGCAGGTGGTTAAATAGAAATTCGCTGCTCAGCTGACCCGGCAGGTGCAAACGTATGCTAAAAATGTACACAGAATGAGCTTTTCAGTGACTAGCAGCCAGGCACATTTTAGCTAGTTTTACTTGTAAGTGGGGTTGGAAATGCTTTTCAGGCTCAGTACTGGGCTAAAAAACATGCAGCCCTGAGGTCTCTCATGATAGCAGGTGGTTAAATAGAAATTCGCTGCTCAGCTGACCCGGCAGGTGCAAACGTATGCTAAAAATGTACTCAGAATGAGCTTTTCAGTGAAGAGAAGCCAGGCACAT
The DNA here is from genome assembly GCF_964263255.1 of Lissotriton vulgaris. Classification (NCBI taxonomy): domain Eukaryota; kingdom Metazoa; phylum Chordata; class Amphibia; order Caudata; family Salamandridae; genus Lissotriton; species Lissotriton vulgaris. The sequence continues at coordinate 185,713 of NW_028252819.1, read as the reverse complement.
TTTAGCTAGTTTTACTTGTAAGTGGGGTTGGAAATGCTTTTCAGGCTCAGTACTGGGCTCAAAACATGCAGCACTGAGGTCTCTCATGATAGCAGGTGGTTAATAGAAATTCGCTGCTCAGCGGACCCGGCAGGTGCAAATGTATGCTAAAAATGTACTCAGAATGAGCTTTTCAGTGAAGAGAAGCCAGGCACATTTTAGCTAGTTTTACTTGTAAGTGGGGTTGGAAATGCTTTTCAGGCCCAGTACTGGGCTCAAAACATGCAGCCCTGAGGTCTCTCATGAAAGCAGGTGGTTAAATAGAAATTTGCTGCTCAGCTGACCCGGTAGGAGCAAACGTATGCCAAAAATGTACACAGAATGAGCTTTTCAGTGAATAGCAGCCAGGCACATTTTACCTAGTTATACTTGTAAGTGGGGTTGGAAATGCTTTTCAGGCTCAGTACTGGGCTCAAAACATGCAGCCCTGAGGTCTCCCATGACAGCAGGTGGTTAAATAGAAATTCGCTGCTCAGCTGACCCGGTAGGAGCAAACGTATGCCAAAAATGTACACAGAATGAGCTTTTCAGTGAATAGCAGCCAGGCACATTTTAGCTAGTTTTACTTGTAAGTGGGGTTGGAAACGCTTTTCAGGATCAGTACTGGGCTCAAAACATGCAGCCCTGATGTCTCTCTTGATAGCAGGTGGTTAAATAGAAATTCGCTGCTCAGCTGACCCGGCAGGTGCAAACGTATGCTAAAAATGTACTCAGAATGAGCTTTTCAGTGAAGAGAAGCCAGGCACATTTTAGCTAGTTTTACTTGTAAGTGGGGTTGGAAATGCTTTTCAGGCTCAGTACTGGGCTCAAAACATGCAGCCCTGAGGTCTCTCATGAAAGCAGGTGGTTAAATAGAAATTCGCTGCTCAGCTGACCCGGTAGGAGCAAACGTATGCCAAAAATGTACACAGAATGAGCTTTTCAGTGAATAGCAGCCAGGCACATTTTAGCTAGTTTTACTTGTAAGTGGGGTTGGAAACGCTTTTCAGGCTCAGTACTGGGCTCAAAACATGCAGCCCTGAGGTCTCCCATGACAGCAGGTGGTTAAATAGAAATTCGCTGCTCAGCTGACCCGGTAGGAGCAAACGTATGCCAAAAATGTACACAGAATGAGCTTTTCAGTGAATAGCAGCCAGGCACATTTTAGCTAGTTTTACTTGTAAGTGGGGTTGGAAACGCTTTTCAGGATCAGCACTGGGCTCAAAACATGCAGCCCTGATGTATCTCATGATAGCAGGTGGTTAAATAGAAATTCGCTGCTCAGCTGACCCGGCAGGTGCAAACGTATGCTAAAAATGTACACAGAATGAGCTTTTCAGTGAATAGCAGCTAGGCACATTTTAGCTAGTTTTACTTGTAAGTGGGGTTGGAAATGCTTTTCAGGCTCAGTACTGGGCTCAAAACATGCAGCCCTGAGGTCTCTCATGATAGCAGGTGGTTAAATAGAAATTCGCTGCTCAGCTGACCCGGCAGGTGGAAACGTATGCTAAAAATGTACTCAGAATGAGCTTTTCAGTGAAGAGAAGCCAGGCACATTTTAGCTAGTTTTACTTGTAAGTGGGGTTGGAAATGCTTTTCAGGCTCAGTACTGGGCTCAAAACATGCAGCCCTGAGGTCTCTCATGATAGCAGGTGGTTAAATAGAAATTCGCTGCTCAGCGGACCCGGCAGGTGCAAATGTATGCTAAAAATGTACTCAGAATGAGCTTTTCAGTGAAGAGAAGCCAGGCACATTTTAGCTAGTTTTACTTGTAAGTGGGGTTGGAAATGCTTTTCAGGCTCAGTACTGGGCTCAAAACATGCAGCCCTGAGGTCTCTCATGATAGCAGGTGGTTAAATAGAAATTCGCTGCTCAGCTGACCCGGCAGGTGCAAACGTATGCTAAAAATGTACTCAGAATGAGCTTTTCAGTGAAGAGAAGCCAGGCACATTTTAGCTAGTTTTACTTGTAAGTGGGGTTGGAAATGCTTTTCAGGCTCAGTACTGGGCTCAAAACATGCAGCCCTGAGGTCTCTCATGAAAGCAGGTGGTTAAATAGAAATTTGCTGCTCAGCTGACCCGGTAGGAGCAAACGTATGCCAAAAATGTACACAGAATGAGCTTTTCAGTGAATAGCAGCCAGGCACATTTTAGCTAGTTTTACTTGTAAGTGGGGTTGAAAATGCTTTTCAGGCTCAGTACTGGGCTCAAAACATGCAGCCCTGACGTCTCCCATGACAGCAGGTGGTTAAATAGAAATTCGCTGCTCAGCTGACCAGGTAGGAGCAAACGTATGCCAAAAATGTACACAGAATGAGCTTTTCAGTGAATAGCAGCCAGGCACATTTTAGCTAGTTTTACTTGTAAGTGGGGTTGGAAATGCTTTTCAGGCTCAGTACTGGGCTCAAAACATGCAGCCCTGAGGTCTCTCATGATAGCAGGTGGTTAAATAGAAATTCGCTGCTCAGCTGACCCGGCAGGTGCAAACGTATGCTAAAAATGTACTCAGAATGAGCTTTTCAGTGAAGAGAAGCCAGGCACATTTTAGCTAGTTTTACTTGTAAGTGGGGTTGGAAATGCTTTTCAGGCTCAGTACTGGGCTCAAAACATGCAGCCCTGAGGTCTCTCATGAAAGCAGGTGGTTAAATAGAAATTCGCTGCTCAGCTGACCCGGTAGGAGCAAACGTATGCCAAAAATGTACACAGAATGAGCTTTTCAGTGAATAGCAGCCAGGCACATTTTAGCTAGTTTTACTTGTAAGTGGGGTTGGAAACGCTTTTCAGGCTCAGTACTGGGCTCAAAACATGCAGCCCTGAGGTCTCCCATGACAGCAGGTGGTTAAATAGAAATTCGCTGCTCAGCTGACCCGGTAGGAGCAAACGTATGCCAAAAATGTACACAGAATGAGCTTTTCAGTGAATAGCAGCCAGGCACATTTTAGCTAGTTTTACTTGTAAGTGGGGTTGGAAACGCTTTTCAGGATCAGCACTGGGCTCAAAACATGCAGCCCTGATGTATCTCATGATAGCAGGTGTCTTAAATAGAAATTCGCTGCTCAGCTGACCCGGCAGGTGCAAACGTATGCTAAAAATGTACACAGAATGAGCTTTTCAGTGAATAGCAGCTAGGCACATTTGAGCTAGTTTTACTTGTAAGTGGGGTTGGAAATGCTTTTCAGGCTCAGTACTGGGCTCAAAACATGCAGCCCTGAGGTTTCTCATGATAGCAGGTGGTTAAATAGAAATTTGCTGCTCAGCTGACCCGGCAGGTGCAAACGTATGCTAAAAATGTACACAGAATGAGCTTTTCAGTGAATAGCAGCCAGGCACATTTGAGCTAGTTTTACTTGTAAGTGGGGTTGGAAATGCTTTTCAGGCTCAGTACTGGGCTCAAAACATGCAGCCCTGAGGTCTCTCATGATAGCAGGTGGTTAAATAGAAATTCGCTGCTCAGCTGACCCGGCAGGTGCAAACGTATGCTAAAAATGTACTCAGAATGATCTTTTCAGTGAAGAGAAGCCAGGCACATTTTAGCTAGTTTTACTTGTAAGTGGGGTTGGAAATGCTTTTCAGGCTCAGTACTGGGCTCAAAACATGCAGCCCTGAGGTCTCTCATGATAGCAGGTGGTTAAATAGAAATTCGCTGCTCAGCTGACCCGGCAGGTGCAAACGTATGCTAAAAATGTACACAGAATGAGCTTTTCAGTGAATAGCAGCCAGGCACATTTTAGCTAGTTTTACTTGTAAGTGGGGTTGGAAATGCTTTTCAGGCTCAGTACTGGGCTCAAAACATGCAGCCCTGAGGTCTCCCATGACAGCAGGTGGTTAAATAGAAATTCGCTGCTCAGCTGACCCGGTAGGAGCAAACGTATGCCAAAAATGTACACAGAATGAGCTTTTCAGTGAATAGCAGCCAGGCACATTTTAGCTAGTTTTACTTGTAAGTGGGGTTGGAAACGCTTTTCAGGATCAGTACTGGGCTCAAAACATGCAGCCCTGATGTCTCTCATGATAGCAGGTGGTTAAATAGAAATTCGCTGCTCAGCTGACCCGGCAGGTGCAAACGTATGCTAAAAATGTACACAGAATGAGCTTTTCAGTGAATAGCAGCCAGGCACATTTTAGCTAGTTTTACTTGTAAGTGGGGTTGGAAATGCTTTTCAGGCTCAGTACTGGGCTCAAAACATGCAGCCCTGAGGTCTCCCATGACAGCAGGTGGTTAAATAGAAATTCGCTGCTCAGCTGACCCGGTAGGAGCAAACGTATGCCAAAAATGTACAGAGAATGAGCTTTTCAGTGAATAGCAGCCAGGCACATTTTAGCTAGTTTTACTTGTAAGTGGGGTTAGAAACGCTTTTCAGGATCAGTACTGGGCTCAAAACATGCAGCCCTGATGTCTCTCATGATAGCAGGTGGTTAAATAGAATTCGCTGCTCAGCTGACCCGGTAGGAGCAAACGTATGCCAAAAATGTACACAGAATGAGCTTTTCAGTGAATAGCAGCCAGGCACATTTTAGCTAGTTTTACTTGTAAGTGGGGTTGGAAACGCTTTTCAGGATCAGTACTGGGCTCAAAACATGCAGCCCTGATGTCTCTCATGATAGCAGGTGGTTGAATAGAAATTCGCTGCTCAGCTGACCCGGCAGGTGCAAACGTATGCTAAAAATGTACTCAGAATGAGCTTTTCAGTGAAGAGAAGCCAGGCACATTTTAGCTAGTTTTACTTGTAAGTGGGGTTGGAAATGCTTTTCAGGTTCAGTACTGGGCTCAAAACATGCAGCCCTGAGGTCTCTCGTGATAGCAGGTGGTGAAATAGAAATTCGCTGCTCAGCTGACCCGGCAGGTGCAAACGTATGCTAAAAATGTACACAGAATGAGCTTTTCAGTGAATAGCAGCCAGGCACATTTTAGCTAGTTTTCCTTGTAAGTGGGGTTGGAAATGCTTTTCAGGCTCAGTACTGGGCTCAAAACATGCAGCCCTGAGGTCTCCCATGACAGCAGGTGGTTAAATAGAAATTCGCTGCTCAGCTGACCCGGTAGGAGCAAACGTATGCCAAAAATGTACACAGAATGAGCTTTTCAGTGAATAGCAGCCAGGCACATTTTAGCTAGTTTTACTTGTAAGTGGGGTTGGAAACGCTTTTCAGGTTCAGTACTGGGCTCAAAACATGCAGCCCTGATGTCTCTCTTGATAGCAGGTGGTTAAATAGAAATTCGCTGCTCAGCGGACCCGGCAGGTGCAAATATATGCTAAAAATGTACTCAGAATGAGCTTTTCAGTGAAGAGAAGCCAGGCACATTTTAGCTAGTTTTACTTGTAAGTGGGGTTGGAAATGCTTTTCAGGCTCAGTACTGGGCTCAAAACATGCAGCCCTGAGGTCTCTCATGATAGCAGGTGGTTAAATAGAAATTCGCTGCTCAGCGGACCCGGCAGGTGCAAATGTATGCTAAAAATGTACTCAGAATGAGCTTTTCAGTGAAGAGAAGCCAGGCACATTTTAGCTAGTTTTACTTGTAAGTGGGGTTGGAAATGCTTTTCAGGCTCAGTACTGGGCTCAAAACATGCAGCCCTGAGGTCTCTCATGATAGCAGGTGGTTAAATAGAAATTCGCTGCTCAGCTGACCCGGCAGGTGCAAACGTATGCTAAAAATGTACTCAGAATGAGCTTTTCAGTGAAGAGAAGCCAGGCACATTTTAGCTAGTTTTACTTGTAAGTGGGGTTGGAAATGTTTTTCAGGCTCAGTACTGGGCTCAAAACATGCAGCCCTGAGGTCTCTCATGAAAGCAGGTGGTTAAATAGAAATTTGCTGCTCAGCTGACCCGGTAGGAGCAAACGTATGCCAAAAATGTACACAGAATGAGCTTTTCAGTGAATAGCAGCCAGGCACATTTTAGCTAGTTTTACTTGTAAGTGGGGTTGGAAACGCTTTTCAGGCTCAGTACTGGGCTCAAAACATGCAGCCCTGAGGTCTCCCATGACAGCAGGTGGTTAAATAGAAATTCGCTGCTCAGCTGACCCGGCAGGTGCAAACGTATGCTAAAAATGTACACAGAATGAGCTTTTCAGTGAATAGCAGCCAGGCACATTTTAGCTAGTTTTACTTGTAAGTGGGGTTGGAAATGCTTTTCAGGCTCAGTACTGGGCTCAAAACATGCAGTCCTGAGGTCTCCCATGACAGCAGGTGGTTAAATAGAAATTCGCTGCTCAGCTGACCCGGTAGGAGCAAACGTATGCCAAAAATGTACACAGAATGAGCTTTTCAGTGAATAGCAGCCAGGCACATTTTAGCTAGTTTTACTTGTAAGTGGGGTTGGAAATGCTTTTCAGGATCAGTACTGGGCTCAAAACATGCAGCCCTGAGGTCTCTCATGATAGCAGGTGGTTAAATAGAAATTCGCTGCTCAGCGGACCCGGCAGGTGCAAATGTATGCTAAAAATGTACTCAGAATGAGCTTTTCAGTGAAGAGAAGCCAGGCACATTTTAGCTAGTTTTACTTGTAAGTGGGGTTGGAAATGCTTTTCAGGCTCAGTACTGGGCTCAAAACATGCAGCCCTGAGGTCTCTCATGATAGCAGGTGGTTAAATAGAAATTCGCTGCTCAGCTGACCCGGCAGGTGCAAACGTATGCTAAAAATGTACTCAGAATGAGCTTTTCAGTGAAGAGAAGCCAGGCACATTTTAGCTAGTTTTACTTGTAAGTGGGGTTGGAAATGTTTTTCAGGCTCAGTACTGGGCTCAAAACATGCAGCCCTGAGGTCTCTCATGAAAGCAGGTGGTTAAATAGAAATGAGCTGCTCAGCTGACCCGGTAGGAGCAAACGTATGCCAAAAATGTACACAGAATGAGCTTTTCAGTGAATAGCAGCCAGGCACATTTTAGCTAGTTTTACTTGTAAGTGGGGTTGGAAATGCTTTTCAGGCTCAGTACTGGGCTCAAAACATGCAGCCCTGAGGTCTCCCATGACAGCAGGTGGTTAAATAGAAATTCGCTGCTCAGCTGACCCGGTAGGAGCAAACGTATGCCAAAAATGTACACAGAATGAGCTTTTCAGTGAATAGCAGCCAGGCACATTTTAGCTAGTTTTACTTGTAAGTGGGGTTGGAAATGCTTTTCAGGCTCAGTACTGGGCTCAAAACATGCAGCCCTGAGGTCTCTCATGATAGCAGGTGGTTAAATAGAAATTCGCTGCTCAGCGGACCCGGCAGGTGCAAATGTATGCTAAAAATGTACTCAGAATGAGCTTTTCAGTGAAGAGAAGCCAGGCACATTTTAGCTAGTTTTACTTGTAAGTGGGGTTGGAAATGCTTTTCAGGCTCAGTACTGGGCTCAAAACATGCAGCCCTGAGGTCTCTCATGATAGCAGGTGGTTAAATAGAAATTCGCTGCTCAGCTGACCCGGCAGGTGCAAACGTATGCTAAAAATGTACACAGAATGAGCTTTTCAGTGAATAGCAGCCAGGCACATTTTAGCTAGTTTTCCTTGTAAGTGGGGTTGGAAATGCTTTTCAGGCTCAGTACTGGGCTCAAAACATGCAGCCCTGAGGTCTCTCTTGATAGCAGGTGGTTAAATAGAAATTCGCTGCTCAGCTGACCCGGCAGGTGCAAACGTATGCTAAAAATGTACTCAGAATGAGCTTTTCAGTGAAGAGAAGCCAGGCACATTTTAGCTAGTTTTACTTGTAAGTGGGGTTGGAAATGCTTTTCAGGCTCAGTACTGGGCTCAAAACATGCAGCCCTGAGGTCTCTCATGATAGCAGGTGGTTAAATAGAAATTCGCTGCTCAGCTGACCCGGCAGGTGCAAACGTATGCTAAAAATGTACTCAGAATGAGCTTTTCAGTGAAGAGAAGCCAGGCACATTTTAGCTAGTTTTACTTGTAAGTGGGGTTGGAAATGCTTTTCAGGCTCAGTACTGGGCTCAAAACATGCAGCCCTGAGGTCTCTCATGATAGCAGGTGGTTAAATAGAAATTCGCTGCTCAGCGGACCCGGCAGGTGCAAATGTATGCTAAAAATGTACTCAGAATGAGCTTTTCAGTGAAGAGAAGCCAGGCACATTTTAGCTAGTTTTACTTGTAAGTGGGGTTGGAAATGCTTTTCAGGCTCAGTACTGGGCTCAAAACATGCAGCCCTGAGGTCTCTCATGATAGCAGGTGGTTAAATAGAAATTCGCTGCTCAGCTGACCCGGCAGGTGCAAACGTATGCTAAAAATGTACTCAGAATGAGCTTTTCAGTGAAGAGAAGCCAGGCACATTTTAGCTAGTTTTACTTGTAAGTGGGGTTGGAAATGTTTTTCAGGCTCAGTACTGGGCTCAAAACATGCAGCCCTGAGGTCTCTCATGAAAGCAGGTGGTTAAATAGAAATTTGCTGCTCAGCTGACCCGGTAGGAGCAAACGTATGCCAAAAATGTACACAGAATGAGCTTTTCAGTGAATGGCAGCCAGGCACATTTTAGCTAGTTTTACTTGTAAGTGGGGTTGGAAATGCTTTTCAGGCTCAGTACTGGGCTCAAAACATGCAGCCCTGAGGTCTCTCATGATAGCAGGTGGTTAAATAGAAATTCGCTGCTCAGCTGACCCGGCAGGTGCAAACGTATGCTAAAAATGTACTCAGAATGAGCTTTTCAGTGAAGAGAAGCCAGGCACATTTTAGCTAGTTTTACTTGTAAGTGGGGTTGGAAATGCTTTTCAGGCTCAGTACTGGGTTCAAAACATGCAGCCCTGAGGTCTCTCATGATAGCAGGTGGTTAAATAGAAATTCGCTGCTCAGCGGACCCGGCAGGTGCAAATGTATGCTAAAAATGTACTCAGAATGAGCTTTTCAGTGAAGAGAAGCCAGGCACATTTTAGCTAGTTTTACTTGTAAGTAGGGTTGGAAATGCTTTTCAGGCTCAGTACTGGGCTCAAAACATGCAGCCCTGAGGTCTCTCATGATAGCAGGTGGTTAAATAGAAATTCGCTGCTCAGCTGACCCGGCAGGTGCAAACGTATGCTAAAAATGTACACAGAATGAGCTTTTCAGTGAATAGCAGCTAGGCACATTTTAGCTAGTTTTACTTGTAAGTGGGGTTGGAAATGCTTTTCAGGCTCAGTACTGGGCTCAAAACATGCAGCCCTGAGGTCTCTCATGATAGCAGGTGGTTAAATAGAAATTTGCTGCTCAGCTGACCCGGCAGGTGCAAACGTATGCTAAAAATGTACACAGAATGAGCTTTTCAGTGAATAGCAGCCAGGCACATTTGAGCTAGTTTTACTTGTAAGTGGGGTTGGAAATGCTTTTCAGGCTCAGTACTGGGCTCAAAACATGCAGCCCTGAGGTCTCTCATGATAGCAGGTGGTTAAATAGAAATTCGCTGCTCAGCTGACCCGGCAGGTGCAAACGTATGCTAAAAATGTACTCAGAATGATCTTTTCAGTGAAGAGAAGCCAGGCACATTTTAGCTAGTTTTACTTGTAAGTGGGGTTGGAAATGCTTTTCAGGCTCAGTACTGGGCTCAAAACATGCAGCCCTGAGGTCTCCCATGACAGCAGGTGGTTAAATAGAAATTCGCTGCTCAGCTGACCCGGTAGGAGCAAACGTATGCCAAAAATGTACACAGAATGAGCTTTTCAGTGAATAGCAGCCAGGCACATTTTAGCTAGTTTTACTTGTAAGTGGGGTTGGAAACGCTTTTCAGGATCAGTACTGGGCTCAAAACATGCAGCCCTGATGTCTCTCATGATAGCAGGTGGTTAAATAGAAATTCGCTGCTCAGCTGACCCGGCAGGTGCAAACGTATGCTAAAAATGTACACAGAATGAGCTTTTCAGTGAATAGCAGCCAGGCACATTTTAGCTAGTTTTACTTGTAAGTGGGGTTGGAAATGCTTTTCAGGCTCAGTACTGGGCTCAAAACATGCAGCCCTGAGGTCTCCCATGACAGCAGGTGGTTAAATAGAAATTCGCTGCTCAGCTGATCCGGTAGGAGCAAACGTATGCCAAAAATGTACAGAGAATGAGCTTTTCAGTGAATAGCAGCCAGGCACATTTTAGCTAGTTTTACTTGTAAGTGGGGTTAGAAACGCTTTTCAAGATCAGTACTGGGCTCAAAACATGCAGCCCTGATGTCTCTCATGATAGCAGGTGGTTAAATAGAATTCGCTGCTCAGCTGACCCGGTAGGAGCAAACGTATGCCAAAAATGTACACAGAATGAGCTTTTCAGTGAATAGCAGCCAGGCACATTTTAGCTAGTTTTACTTGTAAGTGGGGTTGGAAACGCTTTTCAGGATCAGTACTGGGCTCAAAACATGCAGCCCTGATGTCTCTCATGATAGCAGGTGGTTGAATAGAAATTCGCTGCTCAGCTGACCCGGCAGGTGCAAACGTATGCTAAAAATGTACTCAGAATGAGCTTTTCAGTGAAGAGAAGCCAGGCACATTTTAGCTAGTTTTACTTGTAAGTGGGGTTGGAAATGCTTTTCAGGTTCAGTACTGGGCTCAAAACATGCAGCCCTGAGGTCTCTCGTGATAGCAGGTGGTTAAATAGAAATTCGCTGCTCAGCTGACCCGGCAGGTGCAAACGTATGCTAAAAATGTACTCAGAATGAGCTTTTCAGTGAAGAGAAGCCAGGCACATTTTAGCTAGTTTTACTTGTAAGTGGGGTTGGAAATGCTTTTCAGGCTCAGTACTGGGCTAAAAAACATGCAGCCCTGAGGTCTCTCATGATAGCAGGTGGTTAAATAGAAATTCGCTGCTCAGCTGACCCGGCAGGTGCAAACGTATGCTAAAAATGTACTCAGAATGAGCTTTTCAGTGAAGAGAAGCCAGGCACATTTTAGCTAGTTTTACTTGTAAGTGGGGTTGGAAATGCTTTTCAGGCTCAGTACTGGGCTCAAAACATGCAGCACTGAGGTCTCTCATGATAGCAGGTGGTTAAATAGAAATTCGCTGCTCAGCGGACCCGGCAGGTGCAAATGTATGCTAAAAATGTACTCAGAATGAGCTTTTCAGTGAAGAGAAGCCAGGCACATTTTAGCTAGTTTTACTTGTAAGTGGGGTTGGAAATGCTTTTCAGGCCCAGTACTGGGCTCAAAACATGCAGCCCTGAGGTCTCTCATGAAAGCAGGTGGTTAAATAGAAATTTGCTGCTCAGCTGACCCGGTAGGAGCAAACGTATGCCAAAAATGTACACAGAATGAGCTTTTCAGTGAATAGCAGCCAGGCACATTTTACCTAGTTATACTTGTAAGTGGGGTTGGAAATGCTTTTCAGGCTCAGTACTGGGCTCAAAACATGCAGCCCTGAGGTCTCCCATGACAGCAGGTGGTTAAATAGAAATTCGCTGCTCAGCTGACCCGGTAGGAGCAAACGTATGCCAAAAATGTACACAGAATGAGCTTTTCAGTGAATAGCAGCCAGGCACATTTTAGCTAGTTTTACTTGTAAGTGGGGTTGGAAACGCTTTTCAGGATCAGTACTGGGCTCAAAACATGCAGCCCTGATGTCTCTCTTGATAGCAGGTGGTTAAATAGAAATTCGCTGCTCAGCTGACCCGGCAGGTGCAAACGTATGCTAAAAATGTACTCAGAATGAGCTTTTCAGTGAAGAGAAGCCAGGCACATTTTAGCTAGTTTTACTTGTAAGTGGGGTTGGAAATGCTTTTCAGGCTCAGTACTGGGCTCAAAACATGCAGCCCTGAGGTCTCTCATGAAAGCAGGTGGTTAAATAGAAATTCGCTGCTCAGCTGACCCGGTAGGAGCAAACGTATGCCAAAAATGTACACAGAATGAGCTTTTCAGTGAATAGCAGCCAGGCACATTTTAGCTAGTTTTACTTGTAAGTGGGGTTGGAAACGCTTTTCAGGCTCAGTACTGGGCTCAAAACATGCAGCCCTGAGGTCTCCCATGACAGCAGGTGGTTAAATAGAAATTCGCTGCTCAGCTGACCCGGTAGGAGCAAACGTATGCCAAAAATGTACACAGAATGAGCTTTTCAGTGAATAGCAGCCAGGCACATTTTAGCTAGTTTTACTTGTAAGTGGGGTTGGAAACGCTTTTCAGGATCAGCACTGGGCTCAAAACATGCAGCCCTGATGTATCTCATGATAGCAGGTGGTTAAATAGAAATTCGCTGCTCAGCTGACCCGGCAGGTGCAAACGTATGCTAAAAATGTACACAGAATGAGCTTTTCAGTGAATAGCAGCTAGGCACATTTTAGCTAGTTTTACTTGTAAGTGGGGTTGGAAATGCTTTTCAGGCTCAGTACTGGGCTCAAAACATGCAGCCCTGAGGTCTCTCATGATAGCAGGTGGTTAAATAGAAATTCGCTGCTCAGCTGACCCGGCAGGTGGAAACGTATGCTAAAAATGTACTCAGAATGAGCTTTTCAGTGAAGAGAAGCCAGGCACATTTTAGCTAGTTTTACTTGTAAGTGGGGTTGGAAATGCTTTTCAGGCTCAGTACTGGGCTCAAAACATGCAGCCCTGAGGTCTCTCATGATAGCAGGTGGTTAAATAGAAATTCGCTGCTCAGCGGACCCGGCAGGTGCAAATGTATGCTAAAAATGTACTCAGAATGAGCTTTTCAGTGAAGAGAAGCCAGGCACATTTTAGCTAGTTTTACTTGTAAGTGGGGTTGGAAATGCTTTTCAGGCTCAGTACTGGGCTCAAAACATGCAGCCCTGAGGTCTCTCATGATAGCAGGTGGTTAAATAGAAATTCGCTGCTCAGCTGACCCGGCAGGTGCAAACGTATACTAAAAATGTACTCAGAATGAGCTTTTCAGTGAAGAGAAGCCAGGCACATTTTAGCTAGTTTTACTTGTAAGTGGGGTTGGAAATGCTTTTCAGGCTCAGTACTGGGCTCAAAACATGCAGCCCTGAGGTCTCTCATGAAAGCAGGTGGTTAAATAGAAATTTGCTGCTCAGCTGACCCGGTAGGAGCAAACGTATGCCAAAAATGTACACAGAATGAGCTTTTCAGTGAATAGCAGCCAGGCACATTTTAGCTAGTTTTACTTGTAAGTGGGGTTGAAAATGCTTTTCAGGCTCAGTACTGGGCTCAAAACATGCAGCCCTGACGTCTCCCATGACAGCAGGTGGTTAAATAGAAATTCGCTGCTCAGCTGACCAGGTAGGAGCAAACGTATGCCAAAAATGTACACAGAATGAGCTTTTCAGTGAATAGCAGCCAGGCACATTTTAGCTAGTTTTACTTGTAAGTGGGGTTGGAAATGCTTTTCAGGCTCAGTACTGGGCTCAAAACATGCAGCCCTGAGGTCTCTCATGATAGCAGGTGGTTAAATAGAAATTCGCTGCTCAGCTGACCCGGCAGGTGCAAACGTATGCTAAAAATGTACTCAGAATGAGCTTTTCAGTGAAGAGAAGCCAGGCACATTTTAGCTAGTTTTACTTGTAAGTGGGGTTGGAAATGCTTTTCAGGCTCAGTACTGGGCTCAAAACATGCAGCCCTGAGGTCTCTCATGAAAGCAGGTGGTTAAATAGAAATTCGCTGCTCAGCTGACCCGGTAGGAGCAAACGTATGCCAAAAATGTACACAGAATGAGCTTTTCAGTGAATAGCAGCCAGGCACATTTTAGCTAGTTTTACTTGTAAGTGGGGTTGGAAACGCTTTTCAGGCTCAGTACTGGGCTCAAAACATGCAGCCCTGAGGTCTCCCATGACAGCAGGTGGTTAAATAGAAATTCGCTGCTCAGCTGACCCGGTAGGAGCAAACGTATGCCAAAAATGTACACAGAATGAGCTTTTCAGTGAATAGCAGCCAGGCACATTTTAGCTAGTTTTACTTGTAAGTGGGGTTGGAAACGCTTTTCAGGATCAGCACTGGGCTCAAAACATGCAGCCCTGATGTATCTCATGATAGCAGGTGGTTAAATAGAAATTCGCTGCTCAGCTGACCCGGCAGGTGCAAACGTATGCTAAAAATGTACACAGAATGAGCTTTTCAGTGAATAGCAGCTAGGCACATTTGAGCTAGTTTTACTTGTAAGTGGGGTTGGAAATGCTTTTCAGGCTCAGTACTGGGCTCAAAACATGCAGCCCTGAGGTCTCTCATGATAGCAGGTGGTTAAATAGAAATTTGCTGCTCAGCTGACCCGGCAGGTGCAAACGTATGCTAAAAATGTACACAGAATGAGCTTTTCAGTGAATAGCAGCCAGGCACATTTGAGCTAGTTTTACTTGTAAGTGGGGTTGGAAATGCTTTTCAGGCTCAGTACTGGGCTCAAAACATGCAGCCCTGAGGTCTCTCATGATAGCAGGTGGTTAAATAGAAATTCGCTGCTCAGCTGACCCGGCAGGTGCAAACGTATGCTAAAAATGTACTCAGAATGATCTTTTCAGTGAAGAGAAGCCAGGCACATTTTAGCTAGTTTTACTTGTAAGTGGGGTTGGAAATGCTTTTCAGGCTCAGTACTGGGCTCAAAACATGCAGCCCTGAGGTCTCTCATGATAGCAGGTGGTTAAATAGAAATTCGCTGCTCAGCTGACCCGGCAGGTGCAAACGTATGCTAAAAATGTACACAGAATGAGCTTTTCAGTGAATAGCAGCCAGGCACATTTTAGCTAGTTTTACTTGTAAGTGGGGTTGGAAATGCTTTTCAGGCTCAGTACTGGGCTCAAAACATGCAGCCCTGAGGTCTCCCATGACAGCAGGTGGTTAAATAGAAATTCGCTGCTCAGCTGACCCGGTAGGAGCAAACGTATGCCAAAAATGTACACAGAATGAGCTTTTCAGTGAATAGCAGCCAGGCACATTTTAGCTAGTTTTACTTGTAAGTGGGGTTGGAAACGCTTTTCAGGATCAGTACTGGGCTCAAAACATGCAGCCCTGATGTCTCTCATGATAGCAGGTGGTTAAATAGAAATTCGCTGCTCAGCTGACCCGGCAGGTGCAAACGTATGCTAAAAATGTACACAGAATGAGCTTTTCAGTGAATAGCAGCCAGGCACATTTTAGCTAGTTTTACTTGTAAGTGGGGTTGGAAATGCTTTTCAGGCTCAGTACTGGGCTCAAAACATGCAGCCCTGAGGTCTCCCATGACAGCAGGTGGTTAAATAGAAATTCGCTGCTCAGCTGACCCGGTAGGAGCAAACGTATGCCAAAAATGTACAGAGAATGAGCTTTTCAGTGAATAGCAGCCAGGCACATTTTAGCTAGTTTTACTTGTAAGTGGGGTTAGAAACGCTTTTCAGGATCAGTACTGGGCTCAAAACATGCAGCCCTGATGTCTCTCATGATAGCAGGTGGTTAAATAGAATTCGCTGCTCAGCTGACCCGGTAGGAGCAAACGTATGCCAAAAATGTACACAGAATGAGCTTTTCAGTGAATAGCAGCCAGGCACATTTTAGCTAGTTTTACTTGTAAGTGGGGTTGGAAACGCTTTTCAGGATCAGTACTGGGCTCAAAACATGCAGCCCTGATGTCTCTCATGATAGCAGGTGGTTGAATAGAAATTCGCTGCTCAGCTGACCCGGCAGGTGCAAACGTATGCTAAAAATGTACTCAGAATGAGCTTTTCAGTGAAGAGAAGCCAGGCACATTTTAGCTAGTTTTACTTGTAAGTGGGGTTGGAAATGCTTTTCAGGTTCAGTACTGGGCTCAAAACATGCAGCCCTGAGGTCTCTCGTGATAGCAGGTGGTGAAATAGAAATTCGCTGCTCAGCTGACCCGGCAGGTGCAAACGTATGCTAAAAATGTACACAGAATGAGCTTTTCAGTGAATAGCAGCCAGGCACATTTTAGCTAGTTTTACTTGTAAGTGGGGTTGGAAATGCTTTTCAGGCTCAGTACTGGGCTCAAAACATGCAGCCCTGAGGTCTCTCATGATAGCAGGTGGTTAAATAGAAATTCGCTGCTCAGCTGACCCGGCAGGTGCAAACGTATGCTAAAAATGTACTCAGAATGAGCTTTTCAGTGAAGAGAAGCCAGGCACATTTTAGCTAGTTTTACTTGTAAGTGGGGTTGGAAATGTTTTTCAGGCTCAGTACTGGGCTCAAAACATGCAGCCCTGAGGTCTCTCATGAAAGCAGGTGGTTAAATAGAAATTTGCTGCTCAGCTGACCCGGTAGGAGCAAACGTATGCCAAAAATGTACACAGAATGAGCTTTTCAGTGAATAGCAGCCAGGCACATTTTAGCTAGTTTTACTTGTAAGTGGGGTTGGAAATGCTTTTCAGGCTCAGTACTGGGCTCAAAACATGCAGCCCTGAGGTCTCCCATGACAGCAGGTGGTTAAATAGAAATTCGCTGCTCAGCTGACCCGGTAGGAGCAAACGTATGCCAAAAATGTACACAGAATGAGCTTTTCAGTGAATAGCAGCCAGGCACATTTTAGCTAGTTTTACTTGTAAGTGGGGTTGGAAACGCTTTTCAGGATCAGTACTGAGCTCAAAACATGCAGCCCTGATGTCTCTCATGATAGCAGGTGGTTAAATAGAAATTCGCTGCTCAGCTGACCCGGCAGGTGCAAACGTATGCTAAAAATGTACACAGAATGAGCTTTTCAGTGAATAGCAGCCAGGCACATTTTAGCTAGTTTTACTTGTAAGTGGGGTTGGAAATGCTTTTCAGGCTCAGTACTGGGCTCAAAACATGCAGTCCTGAGGTCTCCCATGACAGCAGGTGGTTAAATAGAAATTCGCTGCTCAGCTGACCCGGTAGGAGCAAACGTATGCCAAAAATGTACACAGAATGAGCTTTTCAGTGAATAGCAGCCAGGCACATTTTAGCTAGTTTTACTTGTAAGTGGGGTTGGAAATGCTTTTCAGGATCAGTACTGGGCTCAAAACATGCAGCCCTGAGGTCTCTCATGATAGCAGGTGGTTAAATAGAAATTCGCTGCTCAGCGGACCCGGCAGGTGCAAATGTATGCTAAAAATGTACTCAGAATGAGCTTTTCAGTGAAGAGAAGCCAGGCACATTTTAGCTAGTTTTACTTGTAAGTGGGGTTGGAAATGCTTTTCAGGCTCAGTACTGGGCTCAAAACATGCAGCCCTGAGGTCTCTCATGATAGCAGGTGGTTAAATAGAAATTCGCTGCTCAGCTGACCCGGCAGGTGCAAACGTATGCTAAAAATGTACTCAGAATGAGCTTTTCAGTGAAGAGAAGCCAGGCACATTTTAGCTAGTTTTACTTGTAAGTGGGGTTGGAAATGTTTTTCAGGCTCAGTACTGGGCTCAAAACATGCAGCCCTGAGGTCTCTCATGAAAGCAGGTGGTTAAATAGAAATGAGCTGCTCAGCTGACCCGGTAGGAGCAAACGTATGCCAAAAATGTACACAGAATGAGCTTTTCAGTGAATAGCAGCCAGGCACATTTTAGCTAGTTTTACTTGTAAGTGGGGTTGGAAATGCTTTTCAGGCTCAGTACTGGGCTCAAAACATGCAGCCCTGAGGTCTCCCATGACAGCAGGTGGTTAAATAGAAATTCGCTGCTCAGCTGACCCGGTAGGAGCAAACGTATGCCAAAAATGTACACAGAATGAGCTTTTCAGTGAATAGCAGCCAGGCACATTTTAGCTAGTTTTACTTGTAAGTGGGGTTGGAAATGCTTTTCAGGCTCAGTACTGGGCTCAAAACATGCAGCCCTGAGGTCTCTCATGATAGCAGGTGGTTAAATAGAAATTCGCTGCTCAGCGGACCCGGCAGGTGCAAATGTATGCTAAAAATGTACTCAGAATGAGCTTTTCAGTGAAGAGAAGCCAGGCACATTTTAGCTAGTTTTACTTGTAAGTGGGGTTGGAAATGCTTTTCAGGCTCAGTACTGGGCTCAAAACATGCAGCCCTGAGGTCTCTCATGATAGCAGGTGGTTAAATAGAAATTCGCTGCTCAGCTGACCCGGCAGGTGCAAACGTATGCTAAAAATGTACACAGAATGAGCTTTTCAGTGAATAGCAGCCAGGCACATTTTAGCTAGTTTTCCTTGTAAGTGGGGTTGGAAATGCTTTTCAGGCTCAGTACTGGGCTCAAAACATGCAGCCCTGAGGTCTCTCTTGATAGCAGGTGGTTAAATAGAAATTCGCTGCTCAGCTGACCCGGCAGGTGCAAACGTATGCTAAAAATGTACTCAGAATGAGCTTTTCAGTGAAGAGAAGCCAGGCACATTTTAGCTAGTTTTACTTGTAAGTGGGGTTGGAAATGCTTTTCAGGCTCAGTACTGGGCTCAAAACATGCAGCCCTGAGGTCTCTCATGATAGCAGGTGGTTAAATAGAAATTCGCTGCTCAGCTGACCCGGCAGGTGCAAACGTATGCTAAAAATGTACTCAGAATGAGCTTTTCAGTGAAGAGAAGCCAGGCACATTTTAGCTAGTTTTACTTGTAAGTGGGGTTGGAAATGCTTTTCAGGCTCAGTACTGGGCTCAAAACATGCAGCCCTGAGGTCTCTCATGATAGCAGGTGGTTAAATAGAAATTCGCTGCTCAGCGGACCCGGCAGGTGCAAATGTATGCTAAAAATGTACTCAGAATGAGCTTTTCAGTGAAGAGAAGCCAGGCACATTTTAGCTAGTTTTACTTGTAAGTGGGGTTGGAAATGCTTTTCAGGCTCAGTACTGGGCTCAAAACATGCAGCCCTGAGGTCTCTCATGATAGCAGGTGGTTAAATAGAAATTCGCTGCTCAGCTGACCCGGCAGGTGCAAACGTATGCTAAAAATGTACTCAGAATGAGCTTTTCAGTGAAGAGAAGCCAGGCACATTTTAGCTAGTTTTACTTGTAAGTGGGGTTGGAAATGTTTTTCAGGCTCAGTACTGGGCTCAAAACATGCAGCCCTGAGGTCTCTCATGAAAGCAGGTGGTTAAATAGAAATTTGCTGCTCAGCTGACCCGGTAGGAGCAAACGTATGCCAAAAATGTACACAGAATGAGCTTTTCAGTGACTAGCAGCCAGGCACATTTTAGCTAGTTTTACTTGTAAGTGGGGTTGGAAACGCTTTTCAGGATCAGTACTGGGCTCAAAACATGCAGCCCTGATGTGTCTCATGATAGCAGGTGGTTAAATAGAAATTCGCTGCTCAGCTGACCCGGCAGGTGCAAACGTATGCTAAAAATGTACACAGAATGAGCTTTTCAGTGAATGGCAGCCAGGCACATTTTAGCTAGTTTTACTTGTAAGTGGGGTTGGAAATGCTTTTCAGGCTCAGTACTGGGCTCAAAACATGCAGCCCTGAGGTCTCTCATGATAGCAGGTGGTTAAATAGAAATTCGCTGCTCAGCTGACCCGGCAGGTGCAAACGTATGCTAAAAATGTACTCAGAATGAGCTTTTCAGTGAAGAGAAGCCAGGCACATTTTAGCTAGTTTTACTTGTAAGTGGGGTTGGAAATGCTTTTCAGGCTCAGTACTGGGTTCAAAACATGCAGCCCTGAGGTCTCTCATGATAGCAGGTGGTTAAATAGAAATTCGCTGCTCAGCGGACCCGGCAGGTGCAAATGTATGCTAAAAATGTACTCAGAATGAGCTTTTCAGTGAAGAGAAGCCAGGCACATTTTAGCTAGTTTTACTTGTAAGTAGGGTTGGAAATGCTTTTCAGGCTCAGTACTGGGCTCAAAACATGCAGCCCTGAGGTCTCTCATGATAGCAGGTGGTTAAATAGAAATTCGCTGCTCAGCTGACCCGGCAGGTGCAAACGTATGCTAAAAATGTACACAGAATGAGCTTTTCAGTGAATAGCAGCTAGGCACATTTTAGCTAGTTTTACTTGTAAGTGGGGTTGGAAATGCTTTTCAGGCTCAGTACTGGGCTCAAAACATGCAGCCCTGAGGTCTCTCATGATAGCAGGTGGTTAAATAGAAATTTGCTGCTCAGCTGACCCGGCAGGTGCAAACGTATGCTAAAAATGTACACAGAATGAGCTTTTCAGTGAATAGCAGCCAGGCACATTTGAGCTAGTTTTACTTGTAAGTGGGGTTGGAAATGCTTTTCAGGCTCAGTACTGGGCTCAAAACATGCAGCCCTGAGGTCTCTCATGATAGCAGGTGGTTAAATAGAAATTCGCTGCTCAGCTGACCCGGCAGGTGCAAACGTATGCTAAAAATGTACTCAGAATGATCTTTTCAGTGAAGAGAAGCCAGGCACATTTTAGCTAGTTTTACTTGTAAGTGGGGTTGGAAATGCTTTTCAGGCTCAGTACTGGGCTCAAAACATGCAGCCCTGAGGTCTCCCATGACAGCAGGTGGTTAAATAGAAATTCGCTGCTCAGCTGACCCGGTAGGAGCAAACGTATGCCAAAAATGTACACAGAATGAGCTTTTCAGTGAATAGCAGCCAGGCACATTTTAGCTAGTTTTACTTGTAAGTGGGGTTGGAAACGCTTTTCAGGATCAGTACTGGGCTCAAAACATGCAGCCCTGATGTCTCTCATGATAGCAGGTGGTTAAATAGAAATTCGCTGCTCAGCTGACCCGGCAGGTGCAAACGTATGCTAAAAATGTACACAGAATGAGCTTTTCAGTGAATAGCAGCCAGGCACATTTTAGCTAGTTTTACTTGTAAGTGGGGTTGGAAATGCTTTTCAGGCTCAGTACTGGGCTCAAAACATGCAGCCCTGAGGTCTCCCATGACAGCAGGTGGTTAAATAGAAATTCGCTGCTCAGCTGATCCGGTAGGAGCAAACGTATGCCAAAAATGTACAGAGAATGAGCTTTTCAGTGAATAGCAGCCAGGCACATTTTAGCTAGTTTTACTTGTAAGTGGGGTTAGAAACGCTTTTCAGGATCAGTACTGGGCTCAAAACATGCAGCCCTGATGTCTCTCATGATAGCAGGTGGTTAAATAGAATTCGCTGCTCAGCTGACCCGGTAGGAGCAAACGTATGCCAAAAATGTACACAGAATGAGCTTTTCAGTGAATAGCAGCCAGGCACATTTTAGCTAGTTTTACTTGTAAGTGGGGTTGGAAACGCTTTTCAGGATCAGTACTGGGCTCAAAACATGCAGCCCTGATGTCTCTCATGATAGCAGGTGGTTGAATAGAAATTCGCTGCTCAGCTGACCCGGCAGGTGCAAACGTATGCTAAAAATGTACTCAGAATGAGCTTTTCAGTGAAGAGAAGCCAGGCACATTTTAGCTAGTTTTACTTGTAAGTGGGGTTGGAAATGCTTTTCAGGTTCAGTACTGGGCTCAAAACATGCAGCCCTGAGGTCTCTCGTGATAGCAGGTGGTTAAATAGAAATTCGCTGCTCAGCTGACCCGGCAGGTGCAAACGTATGCTAAAAATGTACTCAGAATGAGCTTTTCAGTGAAGAGAAGCCAGGCACATTTTAGCTAGTTTTACTTGTAAGTGGGGTTGGAAATGCTTTTCAGGCTCAGTACTGGGCTCAAAACATGCAGCCCTGAGGTCTCTCATGATAGCAGGTGGTTAAATAGAAATTCGCTGCTCAGCTGACCCGGCAGGTGCAAACGTATGCTAAAAATGTACTCAGAATGAGCTTTTCAGTGAAGAGAAGCCAGGCACATTTTAGCTAGTTTTACTTGTAAGTGGGGTTGGAAATGCTTTTCAGGCTCAGTACTGGGCTCAAAACATGCAGCCCTGAGGTCTCTCATGATAGCAGGTGGTTAAATAGAAATTCGCTGCTCAGCGGACCCGGCAGGTGCAAATGTATGCTAAAAATGTACTCAGAATGAGCTTTTCAGTGAAGAGAAGCCAGGCACATTTTAGCTAGTTTTACTTGTAAGTGGGGTTGGAAATGCTTTTCAGGCTCAGTACTGGGCTCAAAACATGCAGCCCTGAGGTCTCTCATGATAGCAGGTGGTTAAATAGAAATTCGCTGCTCAGCTGACCCGGTAGGAGCAAACGTATGCCAAAAATGTACACAGAATGAGCTTTTCAGTGACTAGCAGCCAGGCACATTTTAGCTAGTTTTACTTGTAAGTGGGGTTGGAAATGCTTTTCAGGCTCAGTACTGGGCTCAAAACATGCAGCCCTGAGGTCTCCCATGACAGCAGGTGGTTAAATAGAAATTCGCTGCTCAGCTGACCCGGTAGGAGCAAACGTATGCCAAAAATGTACACAGAATGAGCTTTTCAGTGAATAGCAGCCAGGCACATTTTAGCTAGTTTTACTTGTAAGTGGGGTTGGAAACGCTTTTCAGGATCAGTACTGGGCTCAAAACATGCAGCCCTGATGTCTCTCATGATAGCAGGTGGTTAAATAGAAATTCGCTGCTCAGCTGACCCGGCAGGTGCAAACGTATGCTAAAAATGTACACAGAATGAGCTTTTCAGTGAATAGCAGCCAGGCACATTTTAGCTAGTTTTACTTGTAAGTGGGGTTGGAAATGCTTTTCAGGCTCAGTACTGGGCTCAAAACATGCAGCCCTGAGGTCTCCCATGACAGCAGGTGGTTAAATAGAAATTCGCTGCTCAGCTGATCCGGTAGGAGCAAACGTATGCCAAAAATGTACAGAGAATGAGCTTTTCAGTGAATAGCAGCCAGGCACATTTTAGCTAGTTTTACTTGTAAGTGGGGTTAGAAACGCTTTTCAGGATCAGTACTGGGCTCAAAACATGCAGCCCTGATGTCTCTCATGATAGCAGGTGGTTAAATAGAATTCGCTGCTCAGCTGACCCGGTAGGAGCAAACGTATGCCAAAAATGTACACAGAATGAGCTTTTCAGTGAATAGCAGCCAGGCACATTTTAGCTAGTTTTACTTGTAAGTGGGGTTGGAAACGCTTTTCAGGATCAGTACTGGGCTCAAAACATGCAGCCCTGATGTCTCTCATGATAGCAGGTGGTTGAATAGAAATTCGCTGCTCAGCTGACCCGGCAGGTGCAAACGTATGCTAAAAATGTACTCAGAATGAGCTTTTCAGTGAAGAGAAGCCAGGCACATTTTAGCTAGTTTTACTTGTAAGTGGGGTTGGAAATGCTTTTCAGGTTCAGTACTGGGCTCAAAACATGCAGCCCTGAGGTCTCTCGTGATAGCAGGTGGTTAAATAGAAATTCGCTGCTCAGCTGACCCGGCAGGTGCAAACGTATGCTAAAAATGTACTCAGAATGAGCTTTTCAGTGAAGAGAAGCCAGGCACATTTTAGCTAGTTTTACTTGTAAGTGGGGTTGGAAATGCTTTTCAGGCTCAGTACTGGGCTCAAAACATGCAGCCCTGAGGTCTCTCATGATAGCAGGTGGTTAAATAGAAATTCGCTGCTCAGCTGACCCGGCAGGTGCAAACGTATGCTAAAAATGTACTCAGAATGAGCTTTTCAGTGAAGAGAAGCCAGGCACATTTTAGCTAGTTTTACTTGTAAGTGGGGTTGGAAATGCTTTTCAGGCTCAGTACTGGGCTCAAAACATGCAGCCCTGAGGTCTCTCATGATAGCAGGTGGTTAAATAGAAATTCGCTGCTCAGCGGACCCGGCAGGTGCAAATGTATGCTAAAAATGTACTCAGAATGAGCTTTTCAGTGAAGAGAAGCCAGGCACATTTTAGCTAGTTTTACTTGTAAGTGGGGTTGGAAATGCTTTTCAGGCTCAGTACTGGGCTCAAAACATGCAGCCCTGAGGTCTCTCATGATAGCAGGTGGTTAAATAGAAATTCGCTGCTCAGCTGACCCGGCAGGTGCAAACGTATGCTAAAAATGTACACAGAATGAGCTTTTCAGTGAATGGCAGCCAGGCACATTTTAGCTAGTTTTACTTGTAAGTGGGGTTGGAAATGCTTTTCAGGCTCAGTACTGGGCTCAAAACATGCAGCCCTGAGGTCTCTCATGATAGCAGGTGGTTAAATAGAAATTCGCTGCTCAGCTGACCCGGCAGGTGCAAACGTATGCTAAAAATGTACTCAGAATGAGCTTTTCAGTGAAGAGAAGCCAGGCACATTTTAGCTAGTTTTACTTGTAAGTGGGGTTGGAAATGCTTTTCAGGCTCAGTACTGGGTTCAAAACATGCAGCCCTGAGGTCTCTCATGATAGCAGGTGGTTAAATAGAAATTCGCTGCTCAGCGGACCCGGCAGGTGCAAATGTATGCTAAAAATGTACTCAGAATGAGCTTTTCAGTGAAGAGAAGCCAGGCACATTTTAGCTAGTTTTACTTGTAAGTAGGGTTGGAAATGCTTTTCAGGCTCAGTACTGGGCTCAAAACATGCAGCCCTGAGGTCTCTCATGATAGCAGGTGGTTAAATAGAAATTCGCTGCTCAGCTGACCCGGCAGGTGCAAACGTATGCTAAAAATGTACACAGAATGAGCTTTTTAGTGAATAGCAGCTAGGCACATTTTAGCTAGTTTTACTTGTAAGTGGGGTTGGAAATGCTTTTCAGGCTCAGTACTGGGCTCAAAACATGCAGCCCTGAGGTCTCTCATGATAGCAGGTGGTTAAATAGAAATTTGCTGCTCAGCTGACCCGGCAGGTGCAAACGTATGCTAAAAATGTACACAGAATGAGCTTTTCAGTGAATAGCAGCCAGGCACATTTGAGCTAGTTTTACTTGTAAGTGGGGTTGGAAATGCTTTTCAGGCTCAGTACTGGGCTCAAAACATGCAGCCCTGAGGTCTCTCATGATAGCAGGTGGTTAAATAGAAATTCGCTGCTCAGCTGACCCGGCAGGTGCAAACGTATGCTAAAAATGTACTCAGAATGATCTTTTCAGTGAAGAGAAGCCAGGCACATTTTAGCTAGTTTTACTTGTAAGTGGGGTTGGAAATGCTTTTCAGGCTCAGTACTGGGCTCAAAACATGCAGCCCTGAGGTCTCCCATGACAGCAGGTGGTTAAATAGAAATTCGCTACTCAGCTGACCCGGTAGGAGCAAACGTATGCCAAAAATGTACACAGAATGAGCTTTTCAGTGAATAGCAGCCAGGCACATTTTAGCTAGTTTTACTTGTAAGTGGGGTTGGAAACGCTTTTCAGGATCAGTACTGGGCTCAAAACATGCAGCCCTGATGTCTCTCATGATAGCAGGTGGTTAAATAGAAATTCGCTGCTCAGCTGACCCGGCAGGTGCAAACGTATGCTAAAAATGTACACAGAATGAGCTTTTCAGTGAATAGCAGCCAGGCACATTTTAGCTAGTTTTACTTGTAAGTGGGGTTGGAAATGCTTTTCAGGCTCAGTACTGGGCTCAAAACATGCAGCCCTGAGGTCTCCCATGACAGCAGGTGGTTAAATAGAAATTCGCTGCTCAGCTGATCCGGTAGGAGCAAACGTATGCCAAAAATGTACAGAGAATGAGCTTTTCAGTGAATAGCAGCCAGGCACATTTTAGCTAGTTTTACTTGTAAGTGGGGTTAGAAACGCTTTTCAGGATCAGTACTGGGCTCAAAACATGCAGCCCTGATGTCTCTCATGATAGCAGGTGGTTAAATAGAATTCGCTGCTCAGCTGACCCGGTAGGAGCAAACGTATGCCAAAAATGTACACAGAATGAGCTTTTCAGTGAATAGCAGCCAGGCACATTTTAGCTAGTTTTACTTGTAAGTGGGGTTGGAAACGCTTTTCAGGATCAGTACTGGGCTCAAAACATGCAGCCCTGATGTCTCTCATGATAGCAGGTGGTTGAATAGAAATTCGCTGCTCAGCTGACCCGGCAGGTGCAAACGTATGCTAAAAATGTACTCAGAATGAGCTTTTCAGTGAAGAGAAGCCAGGCACATTTTAGCTAGTTTTACTTGTAAGTGGGGTTGGAAATGCTTTTCAGGTTCAGTACTGGGCTCAAAACATGCAGCCCTGAGGTCTCTCGTGATAGCAGGTGGTGAAATAGAAATTCGCTGCTCAGCTGACCCGGCAGGTGCAAACGTATGCTAAAAATGTACACAGAATGAGCTTTTCAGTGAATAGCAGCCAGGCACATTTTAGCTAGTTTTCCTTGTAAGTGGGGTTGGAAATGCTTTTCAGGCTCAGTACTGGGCTCAAAACATGCAGCCCTGAGGTCTCTCTTGATAGCAGGTGGTTAAATAGAAATTCGCTGCTCAGCTGACCCGGCAGGTGCAAACGTATGCTAAAAATGTACTCAGAATGAGCTTTTCAGTGAAGAGAAGCCAGGCACATTTTAGCTAGTTTTACTTGTAAGTGGGGTTGGAAATGCTTTTCAGGCTCAGTACTGGGCTCAAAACATGCAGCCCTGAGGTCTCTCATGATAGCAGGTGGTTAAATAGAAATTCGCTGCTCAGCTGACCCGGCAGGTGCAAACGTATGCTAAAAATGTACTCAGAATGAGCTTTTCAGTGAAGAGAAGCCAGGCACATTTTAGCTAGTTTTACTTGTAAGTGGGGTTGGAAATGCTTTTCAGGCTCAGTACTGGGCTCAAAACATGCAGCCCTGAGGTCTCTCATGATAGCAGGTGGTTAAATAGAAATTCGCTGCTCAGCGGACCCGGCAGGTGCAAATGTATGCTAAAAATGTACTCAGAATGAGCTTTTCAGTGAAGAGAAGCCAGGCACATTTTAGCTAGTTTTACTTGTAAGTGGGGTTGGAAATGCTTTTCAGGCTCAGTACTGGGCTCAAAACATGCAGCCCTGAGGTCTCTCATGAAAGCAGGTGGTTAAATAGAAATTTGCTGCTCAGCTGACCCGGTAGGAGCAAACGTATGCCAAAAATGTACACAGAATGAGCTTTTCAGTAACTAGCAGCCAGGCACATTTTAGCTAGTTTTACTTGTAAGTGGGGTTGGAAATGCTTTTCAGGCTCAGTACTGGGCTCAAAACATGCAGCCCTGAGGTCTCCCATGACAGCAGGTGGTTAAATAGAAATTCGCTGCTCAGCTGACCCGGTAGGAGCAAACGTATGCCAAAAATGTACACAGAATGAGCTTTTCAGTGAATAGCAGCCAGGCACATTTTAGCTAGTTTTACTTGTAAGTGGGGTTGGAAACGCTTTTCAGGATCAGTACTGGGCTCAAAACATGCAGCCCTGATGTGTCTCATGATAGCAGGTGGTTAAATAGAAATTCGCTGCTCAGCTGACCCGGCAGGTGCAAACGTATGCTAAAAATGTACACAGAATGAGCTTTTCAGTGAATGGCAGCCAGGCACATTTTAGCTAGTTTTACTTGTAAGTGGGGTTGGAAATGCTTTTCAGGCTCAGTACTGGGCTCAAAACATGCAGCCCTGAGGTCTCTCATGATAGCAGGTGGTTAAATAGAAATTCGCTGCTCAGCTGACCCGGCAGGTGCAAACGTATGCTAAAAATGTACTCAGAATGAGCTTTTCAGTGAAGAGAAGCCAGGCACATTTTAGCTAGTTTTACTTGTAAGTGGGGTTGGAAATGCTTTTCAGGCTCAGTACTGGGTTCAAAACATGCAGCCCTGAGGTCTCTCATGATAGCAGGTGGTTAAATAGAAATTCGCTGCTCAGCGGACCCGGCAGGTGCAAATGTATGCTAAAAATGTACTCAGAATGAGCTTTTCAGTGAAGAGAAGCCAGGCACATTTTAGCTAGTTTTACTTGTAAGTAGGGTTGGAAATGCTTTTCAGGCTCAGTACTGGGCTCAAAACATGCAGCCCTGAGGTCTCTCATGATAGCAGGTGGTTAAATAGAAATTCGCTGCTCAGCTGACCCGGCAGGTGCAAACGTATGCTAAAAATGTACACAGAATGAGCTTTTCAGTGAATAGCAGCTAGGCACATTTTAGCTAGTTTTACTTGTAAGTGGGGTTGGAAATGCTTTTCAGGCTCAGTACTGGGCTCAAAACATGCAGCCCTGAGGTCTCTCATGATAGCAGGTGGTTAAATAGAAATTTGCTGCTCAGCTGACCCGGCAGGTGCAAACGTATGCTAAAAATGTACACAGAATGAGCTTTTCAGTGAATAGCAGCCAGGCACATTTGAGCTAGTTTTACTTGTAAGTGGGGTTGGAAATGCTTTTCAGGCTCAGTACTGGGCTCAAAACATGCAGCCCTGAGGTCTCTCATGATAGCAGGTGGTTAAATAGAAATTCGCTGCTCAGCTGACCCGGCAGGTGCAAACGTATGCTAAAAATGTACTCAGAATGATCTTTTCAGTGAAGAGAAGCCAGGCACATTTTAGCTAGTTTTACTTGTAAGTGGGGTTGGAAATGCTTTTCAGGCTCAGTACTGGGCTCAAAACATGCAGCCCTGAGGTCTCCCATGACAGCAGGTGGTTAAATAGAAATTCGCTGCTCAGCTGACCCGGTAGGAGCAAACGTATGCCAAAAATGTACACAGAATGAGCTTTTCAGTGAATAGCAGCCAGGCACATTTTAGCTAGTTTTACTTGTAAGTGGGGTTGGAAACGCTTTTCAGGATCAGTACTGGGCTCAAAACATGCAGCCCTGATGTCTCTCATGATAGCAGGTGGTTAAATAGAAATTCGCTGCTCAGCTGACCCGGCAGGTGCAAACGTATGCTAAAAATGTACACAGAATGAGCTTTTCAGTGAATAGCAGCCAGGCACATTTTAGCTAGTTTTACTTGTAAGTGGGGTTGGAAATGCTTTTCAGGCTCAGTACTGGGCTCAAAACATGCAGCCCTGAGGTCTCCCATGACAGCAGGTGGTTAAATAGAAATTCGCTGCTCAGCTGATCCGGTAGGAGCAAACGTATGCCAAAAATGTACAGAGAATGAGCTTTTCAGTGAATAGCAGCCAGGCACATTTTAGCTAGTTTTACTTGTAAGTGGGGTTAGAAACGCTTTTCAGGATCAGTACTGGGCTCAAAACATGCAGCCCTGATGTCTCTCATGATAGCAGGTGGTTAAATAGAATTCGCTGCTCAGCTGACCCGGTAGGAGCAAACGTATGCCAAAAATGTACACAGAATGAGCTTTTCAGTGAATAGCAGCCAGGCACATTTTAGCTAGTTTTACTTGTAAGTGGGGTTGGAAACGCTTTTCAGGATCAGTACTGGGCTCAAAACATGCAGCCCTGATGTCTCTCATGATAGCAGGTGGTTGAATAGAAATTCGCTGCTCAGCTGACCCGGCAGGTGCAAACGTATGCTAAAAATGTACTCAGAATGAGCTTTTCAGTGAAGAGAAGCCAGGCACATTTTAGCTAGTTTTACTTGTAAGTGGGGTTGGAAATGCTTTTCAGGTTCAGTACTGGGCTCAAAACATGCAGCCCTGAGGTCTCTCGTGATAGCAGGTGGTGAAATAGAAATTCGCTGCTCAGCTGACCCGGCAGGTGCAAACGTATGCTAAAAATGTACTCAGAATGAGCTTTTCAGTGAAGAGAAGCCAGGCACATTTTAGCTAGTTTTACTTGTAAGTGGGGTTGGAAATGCTTTTCAGGCTCAGTACTGGGTTCAAAACATGCAGCCCTGAGGTCTCTCATGATAGCAGGTGGTTAAATAGAAATTCGCTGCTCAGCGGACCCGGCAGGTGCAAATGTATGCTAAAAATGTACTCAGAATGAGCTTTTCAGTGAAGAGAAGCCAGGCACATTTTAGCTAGTTTTACTTGTAAGTAGGGTTGGAAATGCTTTTCAGGCTCAGTACTGGGCTCAAAACATGCAGCCCTGAGGTCTCTCATGATAGCAGGTGGTTAAATAGAAATTCGCTGCTCAGCTGACCCGGCAGGTGCAAACGTATGCTAAAAATGTACACAGAATGAGCTTTTTAGTGAATAGCAGCTAGGCACATTTTAGCTAGTTTTACTTGTAAGTGGGGTTGGAAATGCTTTTCAGGCTCAGTACTGGGCTCAAAACATGCAGCCCTGAGGTCTCTCATGATAGCAGGTGGTTAAATAGAAATTTGCTGCTCAGCTGACCCGGCAGGTGCAAACGTATGCTAAAAATGTACACAGAATGAGCTTTTCAGTGAATAGCAGCCAGGCACATTTGAGCTAGTTTTACTTGTAAGTGGGGTTGGAAATGCTTTTCAGGCTCAGTACTGGGCTCAAAACATGCAGCCCTGAGGTCTCTCATGATAGCAGGTGGTTAAATAGAAATTCGCTGCTCAGCTGACCCGGCAGGTGCAAACGTATGCTAAAAATGTACTCAGAATGATCTTTTCAGTGAAGAGAAGCCAGGCACATTTTAGCTAGTTTTACTTGTAAGTGGGGTTGGAAATGCTTTTCAGGCTCAGTACTGGGCTCAAAACATGCAGCCCTGAGGTCTCCCATGACAGCAGGTGGTTAAATAGAAATTCGCTACTCAGCTGACCCGGTAGGAGCAAACGTATGCCAAAAATGTACACAGAATGAGCTTTTCAGTGAATAGCAGCCAGGCACATTTTAGCTAGTTTTACTTGTAAGTGGGGTTGGAAACGCTTTTCAGGATCAGTACTGGGCTCAAAACATGCAGCCCTGATGTCTCTCATGATAGCAGGTGGTTAAATAGAAATTCGCTGCTCAGCTGACCCGGCAGGTGCAAACGTATGCTAAAAATGTACACAGAATGAGCTTTTCAGTGAATAGCAGCCAGGCACATTTTAGCTAGTTTTACTTGTAAGTGGGGTTGGAAATGCTTTTCAGGCTCAGTACTGGGCTCAAAACATGCAGCCCTGAGGTCTCCCATGACAGCAGGTGGTTAAATAGAAATTCGCTGCTCAGCTGATCCGGTAGGAGCAAACGTATGCCAAAAATGTACAGAGAATGAGCTTTTCAGTGAATAGCAGCCAGGCACATTTTAGCTAGTTTTACTTGTAAGTGGGGTTAGAAACGCTTTTCAGGATCAGTACTGGGCTCAAAACATGCAGCCCTGATGTCTCTCATGATAGCAGGTGGTTAAATAGAATTCGCTGCTCAGCTGACCCGGTAGGAGCAAACGTATGCCAAAAATGTACACAGAATGAGCTTTTCAGTGAATAGCAGCCAGGCACATTTTAGCTAGTTTTACTTGTAAGTGGGGTTGGAAACGCTTTTCAGGATCAGTACTGGGCTCAAAACATGCAGCCCTGATGTCTCTCATGATAGCAGGTGGTTGAATAGAAATTCGCTGCTCAGCTGACCCGGCAGGTGCAAACGTATGCTAAAAATGTACTCAGAATGAGCTTTTCAGTGAAGAGAAGCCAGGCACATTTTAGCTAGTTTTACTTGTAAGTGGGGTTGGAAATGCTTTTCAGGTTCAGTACTGGGCTCAAAACATGCAGCCCTGAGGTCTCTCGTGATAGCAGGTGGTGAAATAGAAATTCGCTGCTCAGCTGACCCGGCAGGTGCAAACGTATGCTAAAAATGTACACAGAATGAGCTTTTCAGTGAATAGCAGCCAGGCACATTTTAGCTAGTTTTCCTTGTAAGTGGGGTTGGAAATGCTTTTCAGGCTCAGTACTGGGCTCAAAACATGCAGCCCTGAGGTCTCTCTTGATAGCAGGTGGTTAAATAGAAATTCGCTGCTCAGCTGACCCGGCAGGTGCAAACGTATGCTAAAAATGTACTCAGAATGAGCTTTTCAGTGAAGAGAAGCCAGGCACATTTTAGCTAGTTTTACTTGTAAGTGGGGTTGGAAATGCTTTTCAGGCTCAGTACTGGGCTCAAAACATGCAGCCCTGAGGTCTCTCATGATAGCAGGTGGTTAAATAGAAATTCGCTGCTCAGCTGACCCGGCAGGTGCAAACGTATGCTAAAAATGTACTCAGAATGAGCTTTTCAGTGAAGAGAAGCCAGGCACATTTTAGCTAGTTTTACTTGTAAGTGGGGTTGGAAATGCTTTTCAGGCTCAGTACTGGGCTCAAAACATGCAGCCCTGAGGTCTCTCATGATAGCAGGTGGTTAAATAGAAATTCGCTGCTCAGCGGACCCGGCAGGTGCAAATGTATGCTAAAAATGTACTCAGAATGAGCTTTTCAGTGAAGAGAAGCCAGGCACATTTTAGCTAGTTTTACTTGTAAGTGGGGTTGGAAATGCTTTTCAGGCTCAGTACTGGGCTCAAAACATGCAGCCCTGAGGTCTCTCATGAAAGCAGGTGGTTAAATAGAAATTTGCTGCTCAGCTGACCCGGTAGGAGCAAACGTATGCCAAAAATGTACACAGAATGAGCTTTTCAGTAACTAGCAGCCAGGCACATTTTAGCTAGTTTTACTTGTAAGTGGGGTTGGAAATGCTTTTCAGGCTCAGTACTGGGCTCAAAACATGCAGCCCTGAGGTCTCCCATGACAGCAGGTGGTTAAATAGAAATTCGCTGCTCAGCTGACCCGGTAGGAGCAAACGTATGCCAAAAATGTACACAGAATGAGCTTTTCAGTGAATAGCAGCCAGGCACATTTTAGCTAGTTTTACTTGTAAGTGGGGTTGGAAACGCTTTTCAGGATCAGTACTGGGCTCAAAACATGCAGCCCTGATGTGTCTCATGATAGCAGGTGGTTAAATAGAAATTCGCTGCTCAGCTGACCCGGCAGGTGCAAACGTATGCTAAAAATGTACACAGAATGAGCTTTTCAGTGAATGGCAGCCAGGCACATTTTAGCTAGTTTTACTTGTAAGTGGGGTTGGAAATGCTTTTCAGGCTCAGTACTGGGCTCAAAACATGCAGCCCTGAGGTCTCTCATGATAGCAGGTGGTTAAATAGAAATTCGCTGCTCAGCTGACCCGGCAGGTGCAAACGTATGCTAAAAATGTACTCAGAATGAGCTTTTCAGTGAAGAGAAGCCAGGCACATTTTAGCTAGTTTTACTTGTAAGTGGGGTTGGAAATGCTTTTCAGGCTCAGTACTGGGTTCAAAACATGCAGCCCTGAGGTCTCTCATGATAGCAGGTGGTTAAATAGAAATTCGCTGCTCAGCGGACCCGGCAGGTGCAAATGTATGCTAAAAATGTACTCAGAATGAGCTTTTCAGTGAAGAGAAGCCAGGCACATTTTAGCTAGTTTTACTTGTAAGTAGGGTTGGAAATGCTTTTCAGGCTCAGTACTGGGCTCAAAACATGCAGCCCTGAGGTCTCTCATGATAGCAGGTGGTTAAATAGAAATTCGCTGCTCAGCTGACCCGGCAGGTGCAAACGTATGCTAAAAATGTACACAGAATGAGCTTTTCAGTGAATAGCAGCTAGGCACATTTTAGCTAGTTTTACTTGTAAGTGGGGTTGGAAATGCTTTTCAGGCTCAGTACTGGGCTCAAAACATGCAGCCCTGAGGTCTCTCATGATAGCAGGTGGTTAAATAGAAATTTGCTGCTCAGCTGACCCGGCAGGTGCAAACGTATGCTAAAAATGTACACAGAATGAGCTTTTCAGTGAATAGCAGCCAGGCACATTTGAGCTAGTTTTACTTGTAAGTGGGGTTGGAAATGCTTTTCAGGCTCAGTACTGGGCTCAAAACATGCAGCCCTGAGGTCTCTCATGATAGCAGGTGGTTAAATAGAAATTCGCTGCTCAGCTGACCCGGCAGGTGCAAACGTATGCTAAAAATGTACTCAGAATGATCTTTTCAGTGAAGAGAAGCCAGGCACATTTTAGCTAGTTTTACTTGTAAGTGGGGTTGGAAATGCTTTTCAGGCTCAGTACTGGGCTCAAAACATGCAGCCCTGAGGTCTCCCATGACAGCAGGTGGTTAAATAGAAATTCGCTGCTCAGCTGACCCGGTAGGAGCAAACGTATGCCAAAAATGTACACAGAATGAGCTTTTCAGTGAATAGCAGCCAGGCACATTTTAGCTAGTTTTACTTGTAAGTGGGGTTGGAAACGCTTTTCAGGATCAGTACTGGGCTCAAAACATGCAGCCCTGATGTCTCTCATGATAGCAGGTGGTTAAATAGAAATTCGCTGCTCAGCTGACCCGGCAGGTGCAAACGTATGCTAAAAATGTACACAGAATGAGCTTTTCAGTGAATAGCAGCCAGGCACATTTTAGCTAGTTTTACTTGTAAGTGGGGTTGGAAATGCTTTTCAGGCTCAGTACTGGGCTCAAAACATGCAGCCCTGAGGTCTCCCATGACAGCAGGTGGTTAAATAGAAATTCGCTGCTCAGCTGATCCGGTAGGAGCAAACGTATGCCAAAAATGTACAGAGAATGAGCTTTTCAGTGAATAGCAGCCAGGCACATTTTAGCTAGTTTTACTTGTAAGTGGGGTTAGAAACGCTTTTCAGGATCAGTACTGGGCTCAAAACATGCAGCCCTGATGTCTCTCATGATAGCAGGTGGTTAAATAGAATTCGCTGCTCAGCTGACCCGGTAGGAGCAAACGTATGCCAAAAATGTACACAGAATGAGCTTTTCAGTGAATAGCAGCCAGGCACATTTTAGCTAGTTTTACTTGTAAGTGGGGTTGGAAACGCTTTTCAGGATCAGTACTGGGCTCAAAACATGCAGCCCTGATGTCTCTCATGATAGCAGGTGGTTGAATAGAAATTCGCTGCTCAGCTGACCCGGCAGGTGCAAACGTATGCTAAAAATGTACTCAGAATGAGCTTTTCAGTGAAGAGAAGCCAGGCACATTTTAGCTAGTTTTACTTGTAAGTGGGGTTGGAAATGCTTTTCAGGTTCAGTACTGGGCTCAAAACATGCAGCCCTGAGGTCTCTCGTGATAGCAGGTGGTGAAATAGAAATTCGCTGCTCAGCTGACCCGGCAGGTGCAAACGTATGCTAAAAATGTACACAGAATGAGCTTTTCAGTGAATAGCAGCCAGGCACATTTTAGCTAGTTTTCCTTGTAAGTGGGGTTGGAAATGCTTTTCAGGCTCAGTACTGGGCTCAAAACATGCAGCCCTGAGGTCTCCCATGACAGCAGGTGGTTAAATAGAAATTCGCTGCTCAGCTGACCCGGTAGGAGCAAACGTATGCCAAAAATGTACACAGAATGAGCTTTTCAGTGAAGAGAAGCCAGGCACATTTTAGCTAGTTTTACTTGTAAGTGGGGTTGGAAATGTTTTTCAGGCTCAGTACTGGGCTCAAAACATGCAGCCCTGAGGTCTCTCATGAAAGCAGGTGGGTAAATAGAAATTTGCTGCTCAGCTGACCCGGTAGGAGCAAACGTATGCCAAAAATGTACACAGAATGAGCTTTTCAGTGACTAGCAGCCAGGCACATTTTAGCTAGTTTTACTTGTAAGTGGGGTTGGAAATGCTTTTCAGGCTCAGTACTGGGCTCAAAACATGCAGCCCTGAGGTCTCTCATGATAGCAGGTGGTTAAATAGAAATTCGCTGCTCAGCTGACCCGGCAGGTGCAAACGTATGCTAAAAATGTACTCAGAATGAGCTTTTCAGTGAAGAGAAGCCAGGCACATTTTAGCTAGTTTTACTTGTAAGTGGGGTTGGAAATGTTTTTCAGGCTCAGTACTGGGCTCAAAACATGCAGCCCTGAGGTCTCTCATGAAAGCAGGTGGTTAAATAGAAATTTGCTGCTCAGCTGACCCGGTAGGAGCAAACGTATGCCAAAAATGTACACAGAATGAGCTTTTCAGTGACTAGCAGCCAGGCACATTTTAGCTAGTTTTACTTGTAAGTGGGGTTGGAAATGCTTTTCAGGCTCAGTACTGGGCTCAAAACATGCAGCCCTGAGGTCTCCCATGACAGCAGGTGGTTAAATAGAAATTCGCTGCTCAGCTGACCCGGTAGGAGCAAACGTATGCCAAAAATGTACACAGAATGAGCTTTTCAGTGAATAGCAGCCAGGCACATTTTAGCTAGTTTTACTTGTAAGTGGGGTTGGAAACGCTTTTCAGGATCAGTACTGGGCTCAAAACATGCAGCCCTGATGTCTCTCATGATAGCAGGTGGTTAAATAGAAATTCGCTGCTCAGCTGACCCGGCAGGTGCAAACGTATGCTAAAAATGTACACAGAATGAGCTTTTCAGTGAATGGCAGCCAGGCACATTTTAGCTAGTTTTACTTGTAAGTGGGGTTGGAAATGCTTTTCAGGCTCAGTACTGGGCTCAAAACATGCAGCCCTGAGGTCTCTCATGATAGCAGGTGGTTAAATAGAAATTCGCTGCTCAGCTGACCCGGCAGGTGCAAACGTATGCTAAAAATGTACTCAGAATGAGCTTTTCAGTGAAGAGAAGCCAGGCACATTTTAGCTAGTTTTACTTGTAAGTGGGGTTGGAAATGCTTTTCAGGCTCAGTACTGGGTTCAAAACATGCAGCCCTGAGGTCTCTCATGATAGCAGGTGGTTAAATAGAAATTCGCTGCTCAGCGGACCCGGCAGGTGCAAATGTATGCTAAAAATGTACTCAGAATGAGCTTTTCAGTGAAGAGAAGCCAGGCACATTTTAGCTAGTTTTACTTGTAAGTAGGGTTGGAAATGCTTTTCAGGCTCAGTACTGGGCTCAAAACATGCAGCCCTGAGGTCTCTCATGATAGCAGGTGGTTAAATAGAAATTCGCTGCTCAGCTGACCCGGCAGGTGCAAACGTATGCTAAAAATGTACACAGAATGAGCTTTTCAGTGAATAGCAGCTAGGCACATTTTAGCTAGTTTTACTTGTAAGTGGGGTTGGAAATGCTTTTCAGGCTCAGTACTGGGCTCAAAACATGCAGCCCTGAGGTCTCTCATGATAGCAGGTGGTTAAATAGAAATTTGCTGCTCAGCTGACCCGGCAGGTGCAAACGTATGCTAAAAATGTACACAGAATGAGCTTTTCAGTGAATAGCAGCCAGGCACATTTGAGCTAGTTTTACTTGTAAGTGGGGTTGGAAATGCTTTTCAGGCTCAGTACTGGGCTCAAAACATGCAGCCCTGAGGTCTCTCATGATAGCAGGTGGTTAAATAGAAATTCGCTGCTCAGCTGACCCGGCAGGTGCAAACGTATGCTAAAAATGTACTCAGAATGATCTTTTCAGTGAAGAGAAGCCAGGCACATTTTAGCTAGTTTTACTTGTAAGTGGGGTTGGAAATGCTTTTCAGGCTCAGTACTGGGCTCAAAACATGCAGCCCTGAGGTCTCCCATGACAGCAGGTGGTTAAATAGAAATTCGCTGCTCAGCTGACCCGGTAGGAGCAAACGTATGCCAAAAATGTACACAGAATGAGCTTTTCAGTGAATAGCAGCCAGGCACATTTTAGCTAGTTTTACTTGTAAGTGGGGTTGGAAACGCTTTTCAGGATCAGTACTGGGCTCAAAACATGCAGCCCTGATGTCTCTCATGATAGCAGGTGGTTAAATAGAAATTCGCTGCTCAGCTGACCCGGCAGGTGCAAACGTATGCTAAAAATGTACACAGAATGAGCTTTTCAGTGAATAGCAGCCAGGCACATTTTAGCTAGTTTTACTTGTAAGTGGGGTTGGAAATGCTTTTCAGGCTCAGTACTGGGCTCAAAACATGCAGCCCTGAGGTCTCCCATGACAGCAGGTGGTTAAATAGAAATTCGCTGCTCAGCTGATCCGGTAGGAGCAAACGTATGCCAAAAATGTACAGAGAATGAGCTTTTCAGTGAATAGCAGCCAGGCACATTTTAGCTAGTTTTACTTGTAAGTGGGGTTAGAAACGCTTTTCAGGATCAGTACTGGGCTCAAAACATGCAGCCCTGATGTCTCTCATGATAGCAGGTGGTTGAATAGAAATTCGCTGCTCAGCTGACCCGGCAGGTGCAAACGTATGCTAAAAATGTACTCAGAATGAGCTTTTCAGTGAAGAGAAGCCAGGCACATTTTAGCTAGTTTTACTTGTAAGTGGGGTTGGAAATGCTTTTCAGGTTCAGTACTGGGCTCAAAACATGCAGCCCTGAGGTCTCTCGTGATAGCAGGTGGTGAAATAGAAATTCGCTGCTCAGCTGACCCGGCAGGTGCAAACGTATGCTAAAAATGTACACAGAATGAGCTTTTCAGTGAATAGCAGCCAGGCACATTTTAGCTAGTTTTCCTTGTAAGTGGGGTTGGAAATGCTTTTCAGGCTCAGTACTGGGCTCAAAACATGCAGCCCTGAGGTCTCTCTTGATAGCAGGTGGTTAAATAGAAATTCGCTGCTCAGCTGACCCGGCAGGTGCAAACGTATGCTAAAAATGTACTCAGAATGAGCTTTTCAGTGAAGAGAAGCCAGGCACATTTTAGCTAGTTTTACTTGTAAGTGGGGTTGGAAATGCTTTTCAGGCTCAGTACTGGGCTCAAAACATGCAGCCCTGAGGTCTCTCATGATAGCAGGTGGTTAAATAGAAATTCGCTGCTCAGCTGACCCGGCAGGTGCAAACGTATGCTAAAAATGTACTCAGAATGAGCTTTTCAGTGAAGAGAAGCCAGGCACATTTTAGCTAGTTTTACTTGTAAGTGGGGTTGGAAATGCTTTTCAGGCTCAGTACTGGGCTCAAAACATGCAGCCCTGAGGTCTCTCATGATAGCAGGTGGTTAAATAGAAATTCGCTGCTCAGCGGACCCGGCAGGTGCAAATGTATGCTAAAAATGTACTCAGAATGAGCTTTTCAGTGAAGAGAAGCCAGGCACATTTTAGCTAGTTTTACTTGTAAGTGGGGTTGGAAATGCTTTTCAGGCTCAGTACTGGGCTCAAAACATGCAGCCCTGAGGTCTCTCATGATAGCAGGTGGTTAAATAGAAATTCGCTGCTCAGCTGACCCGGCAGGTGCAAACGTATGCTAAAAATGTACTCAGAATGAGCTTTTCAGTGAAGAGAAGCCAGGCACATTTTAGCTAGTTTTACTTGTAAGTGGGGTTGGAAATGTTTTTCAGGCTCAGTACTGGGCTCAAAACATGCAGCCCTGAGGTCTCTCATGAAAGCAGGTGGTTAAATAGAAATTTGCTGCTCAGCTGACCCGGTAGGAGCAAACGTATGCCAAAAATGTACACAGAATGAGCTTTTCAGTGACTAGCAGCCAGGCACATTTTAGCTAGTTTTACTTGTAAGTGGGGTTGGAAATGCTTTTCAGGCTCAGTACTGGGCTCAAAACATGCAGCCCTGAGGTCTCCCATGACAGCAGGTGGTTAAATAGAAATTCGCTGCTCAGCTGACCCGGTAGGAGCAAACGTATGCCAAAAATGTACACAGAATGAGCTTTTCAGTGAATAGCAGCCAGGCACATTTTAGCTAGTTTTACTTGTAAGTGGGGTTGGAAACGCTTTTCAGGATCAGTACTGGGCTCAAAACATGCAGCCCTGATGTGTCTCATGATAGCAGGTGGTTACATAGAAATTCGCTGCTCAGCTGACCCGGCAGGTGCAAACGTATGCTAAAAATGTACACAGAATGAGCTTTTCAGTGAATGGCAGCCAGGCACATTTTAGCTAGTTTTACTTGTAAGTGGGGTTGGAAATGCTTTTCAGGCTCAGTACTGGGCTCAAAACATGCAGCCCTGAGGTCTCTCATGATAGCAGGTGGTTAAATAGAAATTCGCTGCTCAGCTGACCCGGCAGGTGCAAACGTATGCTAAAAATGTACTCAGAATGAGCTTTTCAGTGAAGAGAAGCCAGGCACATTTTAGCTAGTTTTACTTGTAAGTGGGGTTGGAAATGCTTTTCAGGCTCAGTACTGGGTTCAAAACATGCAGCCCTGAGGTCTCTCATGATAGCAGGTGGTTAAATAGAAATTTGCTGCTCAGCGGACCCGGCAGGTGCAAATGTATGCTAAAAATGTACTCAGAATGAGCTTTTCAGT
The DNA here is from genome assembly GCF_964263255.1 of Lissotriton vulgaris. Taxonomy (NCBI): domain Eukaryota; kingdom Metazoa; phylum Chordata; class Amphibia; order Caudata; family Salamandridae; genus Lissotriton; species Lissotriton vulgaris. Next base: position 146,340 of record NW_028252819.1, on the reverse strand, counting down.
GAAGAGAAGCCAGGCACATTTTAGCTAGTTTTACTTGTAAGTAGGGTTGGAAATGCTTTTCAGGCTCAGTACTGGGCTCAAAACATGCAGCCCTGAGGTCTCTCATGATAGCAGGTGGTTAAATAGAAATTCGCTGCTCAGCTGACCCGGCAGGTGCAAACGTATGCTAAAAATGTACACAGAATGAGCTTTTCAGTGAATAGCAGCTAGGCACATTTTAGCTAGTTTTACTTGTAAGTGGGGTTGGAAATGCTTTTCAGGCTCAGTACTGGGCTCAAAACATGCAGCCCTGAGGTCTCTCATGATAGCAGGTGGTTAAATAGAAATTTGCTGCTCAGCTGACCCGGCAGGTGCAAACGTATGCTAAAAATGTACACAGAATGAGCTTTTCAGTGAATAGCAGCCAGGCACATTTGAGCTAGTTTTACTTGTAAGTGGGGTTGGAAATGCTTTTCAGGCTCAGTACTGGGCTCAAAACATGCAGCCCTGAGGTCTCTCATGATAGCAGGTGGTTAAATAGAAATTCGCTGCTCAGCTGACCCGGCAGGTGCAAACGTATGCTAAAAATGTACTCAGAATGATCTTTTCAGTGAAGAGAAGCCAGGCACATTTTAGCTAGTTTTACTTGTAAGTGGGGTTGGAAATGCTTTTCAGGCTCAGTACTGGGCTCAAAACATGCAGCCCTGAGGTCTCCCATGACAGCAGGTGGTTAAATAGAAATTCGCTGCTCAGCTGACCCGGTAGGAGCAAACGTATGCCAAAAATGTACACAGAATGAGCTTTTCAGTGAATAGCAGCCAGGCACATTTTAGCTAGTTTTACTTGTAAGTGGGGTTGGAAACGCTTTTCAGGATCAGTACTGGGCTCAAAACATGCAGCCCTGATGTCTCTCATGATAGCAGGTGGTTAAATAGAAATTCGCTGCTCAGCTGACCCGGCAGGTGCAAACGTATGCTAAAAATGTACACAGAATGAGCTTTTCAGTGAATAGCAGCCAGGCACATTTTAGCTAGTTTTACTTGTAAGTGGGGTTGGAAATGCTTTTCAGGCTCAGTACTGGGCTCAAAACATGCAGCCCTGAGGTCTCCCATGACAGCAGGTGGTTAAATAGAAATTCGCTGCTCAGCTGATCCGGTAGGAGCAAACGTATGCCAAAAATGTACAGAGAATGAGCTTTTCAGTGAATAGCAGCCAGGCACATTTTAGCTAGTTTTACTTGTAAGTGGGGTTAGAAACGCTTTTCAGGATCAGTACTGGGCTCAAAACATGCAGCCCTGATGTCTCTCATGATAGCAGGTGGTTAAATAGAATTCGCTGCTCAGCTGACCCGGTAGGAGCAAACGTATGCCAAAAATGTACACAGAATGAGCTTTTCAGTGAATAGCAGCCAGGCACATTTTAGCTAGTTTTACTTGTAAGTGGGGTTGGAAACGCTTTTCAGGATCAGTACTGGGCTCAAAACATGCAGCCCTGATGTCTCTCATGATAGCAGGTGGTTGAATAGAAATTCGCTGCTCAGCTGACCCGGCAGGTGCAAACGTATGCTAAAAATGTACTCAGAATGAGCTTTTCAGTGAAGAGAAGCCAGGCACATTTTAGCTAGTTTTACTTGTAAGTGGGGTTGGAAATGCTTTTCAGGTTCAGTACTGGGCTCAAAACATGCAGCCCTGAGGTCTCTCGTGATAGCAGGTGGTTAAATAGAAATTCGCTGCTCAGCTGACCCGGCAGGTGCAAACGTATGCTAAAAATGTACTCAGAATGAGCTTTTCAGTGAAGAGAAGCCAGGCACATTTTAGCTAGTTTTACTTGTAAGTGGGGTTGGAAATGCTTTTCAGGCTCAGTACTGGGCTCAAAACATGCAGCCCTGAGGTCTCTCATGATAGCAGGTGGTTAAATAGAAATTCGCTGCTCAGCTGACCCGGCAGGTGCAAACGTATGCTAAAAATGTACTCAGAATGAGCTTTTCAGTGAAGAGAAGCCAGGCACATTTTAGCTAGTTTTACTTGTAAGTGGGGTTGGAAATGCTTTTCAGGCTCAGTACTGGGCTCAAAACATGCAGCCCTGAGGTCTCTCATGATAGCAGGTGGTTAAATAGAAATTCGCTGCTCAGCGGACCCGGCAGGTGCAAATGTATGCTAAAAATGTACTCAGAATGAGCTTTTCAGTGAAGAGAAGCCAGGCACATTTTAGCTAGTTTTACTTGTAAGTGGGGTTGGAAATGCTTTTCAGGCTCAGTACTGGGCTCAAAACATGCAGCCCTGAGGTCTCTCATGATAGCAGGTGGTTAAATAGAAATTCGCTGCTCAGCTGACCCGGCAGGTGCAAACGTATGCTAAAAATGTACTCAGAATGAGCTTTTCAGTGAAGAGAAGCCAGGCACATTTTAGCTAGTTTTACTTGTAAGTGGGGTTGGAAATGTTTTTCAGGCTCAGTACTGGGCTCAAAACATGCAGCCCTGAGGTCTCTCATGAAAGCAGGTGGTTAAATAGAAATTTGCTGCTCAGCTGACCCGGTAGGAGCAAACGTATGCCAAAAATGTACACAGAATGAGCTTTTCAGTGACTAGCAGCCAGGCACATTTTAGCTAGTTTTACTTGTAAGTGGGGTTGGAAATGCTTTTCAGGCTCAGTACTGGGCTCAAAACATGCAGCCCTGAGGTCTCCCATGACAGCAGGTGGTTAAATAGAAATTCGCTGCTCAGCTGACCCGGTAGGAGCAAACGTATGCCAAAAATGTACACAGAATGAGCTTTTCAGTGAATAGCAGCCAGGCACATTTTAGCTAGTTTTACTTGTAAGTGGGGTTGGAAACGCTTTTCAGGATCAGTACTGGGCTCAAAACATGCAGCCCTGATGTCTCTCATGATAGCAGGTGGTTAAATAGAAATTCGCTGCTCAGCTGACCCGGCAGGTGCAAACGTATGCTAAAAATGTACACAGAATGAGCTTTTCAGTGAATGGCAGCCAGGCACATTTTAGCTAGTTTTACTTGTAAGTGGGGTTGGAAATGCTTTTCAGGCTCAGTACTGGGCTCAAAACATGCAGCCCTGAGGTCTCTCATGATAGCAGGTGGTTAAATAGAAATTCGCTGCTCAGCTGACACGGCAGGTGCAAACGTATGCTAAAAATGTACTCAGAATGAGCTTTTCAGTGAAGAGAAGCCAGGCACATTTTAGCTAGTTTTACTTGTAAGTGGGGTTGGAAATGCTTTTCAGGCTCAGTACTGGGTTCAAAACATGCAGCCCTGAGGTCTCTCATGATAGCAGGTGGTTAAATAGAAATTCGCTGCTCAGCGGACCCGGCAGGTGCAAATGTATGCTAAAAATGTACTCAGAATGAGCTTTTCAGTGAAGAGAAGCCAGGCACATTTTAGCTAGTTTTACTTGTAAGTAGGGTTGGAAATGCTTTTCAGGCTCAGTACTGGGCTCAAAACATGCAGCCCTGAGGTCTCTCATGATAGCAGGTGGTTAAATAGAAATTCGCTGCTCAGCTGACCCGGCAGGTGCAAACGTATGCTAAAAATGTACACAGAATGAGCTTTTCAGTGAATAGCAGCTAGGCACATTTTAGCTAGTTTTACTTGTAAGTGGGGTTGGAAATGCTTTTCAGGCTCAGTACTGGGCTCAAAACATGCAGCCCTGAGGTCTCTCATGATAGCAGGTGGTTAAATAGAAATTCGCTGCTCAGCTGACCCGGCAGGTGCAAACGTATGCTAAAAATGTACTCAGAATGATCTTTTCAGTGAAGAGAAGCCAGGCACATTTTAGCTAGTTTTACTTGTAAGTGGGGTTGGAAATGCTTTTCAGGCTCAGTACTGGGCTCAAAACATGCAGCCCTGAGGTCTCCCATGACAGCAGGTGGTTAAATAGAAATTCGCTGCTCAGCTGACCCGGTAGGAGCAAACGTATGCCAAAAATGTACACAGAATGAGCTTTTCAGTGAATAGCAGCCAGGCACATTTTAGCTAGTTTTACTTGTAAGTGGGGTTGGAAACGCTTTTCAGGATCAGTACTGGGCTCAAAACATGCAGCCCTGATGTCTCTCATGATAGCAGGTGGTTAAATAGAAATTCGCTGCTCAGCTGACCCGGCAGGTGCAAACGTATGCTAAAAATGTACACAGAATGAGCTTTTCAGTGAATAGCAGCCAGGCACATTTTAGCTAGTTTTACTTGTAAGTGGGGTTGGAAATGCTTTTCAGGCTCAGTACTGGGCTCAAAACATGCAGCCCTGAGGTCTCCCATGACAGCAGGTGGTTAAATAGAAATTCGCTGCTCAGCTGATCCGGTAGGAGCAAACGTATGCCAAAAATGTACAGAGAATGAGCTTTTCAGTGAATAGCAGCCAGGCACATTTTAGCTAGTTTTACTTGTAAGTGGGGTTAGAAACGCTTTTCAGGATCAGTACTGGGCTCAAAACATGCAGCCCTGATGTCTCTCATGATAGCAGGTGGTTAAATAGAATTCGTTGCTCAGCTGACCCGGTAGGAGCAAACGTATGCCAAAAATGTACACAGAATGAGCTTTTCAGTGAATAGCAGCCAGGCACATTTTAGCTAGTTTTACTTGTAAGTGGGGTTGGAAATGCTTTTCAGGTTCAGTACTGGGCTCAAAACATGCAGCCCTGAGGTCTCTCGTGATAGCAGGTGGTGAAATAGAAATTCGCTGCTCAGCTGACCCGGCAGGTGCAAACGTATGCTAAAAATGTACTCAGAATGAGCTTTTCAGTGAAGAGAAGCCAGGCACATTTTAGCTAGTTTTACTTGTAAGTGGGGTTGGAAATGCTTTTCAGGTTCAGTACTGGGCTCAAAACATGCAGCCCTGAGGTCTCTCGTGATAGCAGGTGGTGAAATAGAAATTCGCTGCTCAGCTGACCTGGCAGGTGCAAACGTATGCTAAAAATGTACACAGAATGAGCTTTTCAGTGAATAGCAGCCAGGCACATTTTAGCTAGTTTTCCTTGTAAGTGGGGTTGGAAATGCTTTTCAGGCTCAGTACTGGGCTCAAAACATGCAGCCCTGAGGTCTCTCTTGATAGCAGGTGGTTAAATAGAAATTCGCTGCTCAGCTGACCCGGCAGGTGCAAACGTATGCTAAAAATGTACTCAGAATGAGCTTTTCAGTGAAGAGAAGCCAGGCACATTTTAGCTAGTTTTACTTGTAAGTGGGGTTGGAAATGCTTTTCAGGCTCAGTACTGGGCTCAAAACATGCAGCCCTGAGGTCTCTCATGATAGCAGGTGGTTAAATAGAAATTCGCTGCTCAGCTGACCCGGCAGGTGCAAACGTATGCTAAAAATGTACTCAGAATGAGCTTTTCAGTGAAGAGAAGCCAGGCACATTTTAGCTAGTTTTACTTGTAAGTGGGGTTGGAAATGCTTTTCAGGCTCAGTACTGGGCTCAAAACATGCAGCCCTGAGGTCTCTCATGATAGCAGGTGGTTAAATAGAAATTCGCTGCTCAGCGGACCCGGCAGGTGCAAATGTATGCTAAAAATGTACTCAGAATGAGCTTTTCAGTGAAGAGAAGCCAGGCACATTTTAGCTAGTTTTACTTGTAAGTGGGGTTGGAAATGCTTTTCAGGCTCAGTACTGGGCTCAAAACATGCAGCCCTGAGGTCTCTCATGATAGCAGGTGGTTAAATAGAAATTCGCTGCTCAGCTGACCCGGCAGGTGCAAACGTATGCTAAAAATGTACTCAGAATGAGCTTTTCAGTGAAGAGAAGCCAGGCACATTTTAGCTAGTTTTACTTGTAAGTGGGGTTGGAAATGTTTTTCAGGCTCAGTACTGGGCTCAAAACATGCAGCCCTGAGGTCTCTCATGAAAGCAGGTGGTTAAATAGAAATTTGCTGCTCAGCTGACCCGGTAGGAGCAAACGTATGCCAAAAATGTACACAGAATGAGCTTTTCAGTGACTAGCAGCCAGGCACATTTTAGCTAGTTTTACTTGTAAGTGGGGTTGGAAATGCTTTTCAGGCTCAGTACTGGGCTCAAAACATGCAGCCCTGAGGTCTCCCATGACAGCAGGTGGTTAAATAGAAATTCGCTGCTCAGCTGACCCGGTAGGAGCAAACGTATGCCAAAAATGTACACAGAATGAGCTTTTCAGTGAATAGCAGCCAGGCACATTTTAGCTAGTTTTACTTGTAAGTGGGGTTGGAAACGCTTTTCAGGATCAGTACTGGGCTCAAAACATGCAGCCCTGATGTGTCTCATGATAGCAGGTGGTTAAATAGAAATTCGCTGCTCAGCTGACCCGGCAGGTGCAAACGTATGCTAAAAATGTACACAGAATGAGCTTTTCAGTGAATGGCAGCCAGGCACATTTTAGCTAGTTTTACTTGTAAGTGGGGTTGGAAATGCTTTTCAGGCTCAGTACTGGGTTCAAAACATGCAGCCCTGAGGTCTCTCATGATAGCAGGTGGTTAAATAGAAATTCGCTGCTCAGCTGACCCGGCAGGTGCAAACGTATGCTAAAAATGTACTCAGAATGATCTTTTCAGTGAAGAGAAGCCAGGCACATTTTAGCTAGTTTTACTTGTAAGTGGGGTTGGAAATGCTTTTCAGGCTCAGTACTGGGCTCAAAACATGCAGCCCTGAGGTCTCCCATGACAGCAGGTGGTTAAATAGAAATTCGCTGCTCAGCTGACCCGGTAGGAGCAAACGTATGCCAAAAATGTACACAGAATGAGCTTTTCAGTGAATAGCAGCCAGGCACATTTTAGCTAGTTTTACTTGTAAGTGGGGTTGGAAACGCTTTTCAGGATCAGTACTGGGCTCAAAACATGCAGCCCTGATGTCTCTCATGATAGCAGGTGGTTAAATAGAAATTCGCTGCTCAGCTGACCCGGCAGGTGCAAACGTATGCTAAAAATGTACACAGAATGAGCTTTTCAGTGAATAGCAGCCAGGCACATTTTAGCTAGTTTTACTTGTAAGTGGGGTTGGAAATGCTTTTCAGGCTCAGTACTGGGCTCAAAACATGCAGCCCTGAGGTCTCCCATGACAGCAGGTGGTTAAATAGAAATTCGCTGCTCAGCTGATCCGGTAGGAGCAAACGTATGCCAAAAATGTACAGAGAATGAGCTTTTCAGTGAATAGCAGCCAGGCACATTTTAGCTAGTTTTACTTGTAAGTGGGGTTAGAAACGCTTTTCAGGATCAGTACTGGGCTCAAAACATGCAGCCCTGATGTCTCTCATGATAGCAGGTGGTTAAATAGAATTCGCTGCTCAGCTGACCCGGTAGGAGCAAACGTATGCCAAAAATGTACACAGAATGAGCTTTTCAGTGAATAGCAGCCAGGCACATTTTAGCTAGTTTTACTTGTAAGTGGGGTTGGAAACGCTTTTCAGGATCAGTACTGGGCTCAAAACATGCAGCCCTGATGTCTCTCATGATAGCAGGTGGTTGAATAGAAATTCGCTGCTCAGCTGACCCGGCAGGTGCAAACGTATGCTAAAAATGTACTCAGAATGAGCTTTTCAGTGAAGAGAAGCCAGGCACATTTTAGCTAGTTTTACTTGTAAGTGGGGTTGGAAATGCTTTTCAGGTTCAGTACTGGGCTCAAAACATGCAGCCCTGAGGTCTCTCGTGATAGCAGGTGGTGAAATAGAAATTCGCTGCTCAGCTGACCCGGCAGGTGCAAACGTATGCTAAAAATGTACACAGAATGAGCTTTTCAGTGAATAGCAGCCAGGCACATTTTAGCTAGTTTTCCTTGTAAGTGGGGTTGGAAATGCTTTTCAGGCTCAGTACTGGGCTCAAAACATGCAGCCCTGAGGTCTCCCATGACAGCAGGTGGTTAAATAGAAATTCGCTGCTCAGCTGACCCGGTAGGAGCAAACGTATGCCAAAAATGTACACAGAATGAGCTTTTCAGTGAATAGCAGCCAGGCACATTTTAGCTAGTTTTACTTGTAAGTGGGGTTGGAAACGCTTTTCAGGATCAGTACTGGGCTCAAAACATGCAGCCCTGATGTCTCTCTTGATAGCAGGTGGTTAAATAGAAATTCGCTGCTCAGCGGACCCGGCAGGTGCAAATATATGCTAAAAATGTACTCAGAATGAGCTTTTCAGTGAAGAGAAGCCAGGCACATTTTAGCTAGTTTTACTTGTAAGTGGGGTTGGAAATGCTTTTCAGGCTCAGTACTGGGCTCAAAACATGCAGCCCTGAGGTCTCTCATGATAGCAGGTGGTTAAATAGAAATTCGCTGCTCAGCGGACCCGGCAGGTGCAAATGTATGCTAAAAATGTACTCAGAATGAGCTTTTCAGTGAAGAGAAGCCAGGCACATTTTAGCTAGTTTTACTTGTAAGTGGGGTTGGAAATGCTTTTCAGGCTCAGTACTGGGCTCAAAACATGCAGCCCTGAGGTCTCTCATGATAGCAGGTGGTTAAATAGAAATTCGCTGCTCAGCTGACCCGGCAGGTGCAAACGTATGCTAAAAATGTACTCAGAATGAGCTTTTCAGTGAAGAGAAGCCAGGCACATTTTAGCTAGTTTTACTTGTAAGTGGGGTTGGAAATGTTTTTCAGGCTCAGTACTGGGCTCAAAACATGCAGCCCTGAGGTCTCTCATGAAAGCAGGTGGTTAAATAGAAATTTGCTGCTCAGCTGACCCGGTAGGAGCAAACGTATGCCAAAAATGTACACAGAATGAGCTTTTCAGTGAATAGCAGCCAGGCACATTTTAGCTAGTTTTACTTGTAAGTGGGGTTGGAAATGCTTTTCAGGCTCAGTACTGGGCTCAAAACATGCAGCCCTGAGGTCTCCCATGACAGCAGGTGGTTAAATAGAAATTCGCTGCTCAGCTGACCCGGTAGGAGCAAACGTATGCCAAAAATGTACACAGAATGAGCTTTTCAGTGAATAGCAGCCAGGCACATTTTAGCTAGTTTTACTTGTAAGTGGGGTTGGAAACGCTTTTCAGGATCAGTACTGAGCTCAAAACATGCAGCCCTGATGTCTCTCATGATAGCAGGTGGTTAAATAGAAATTCGCTGCTCAGCTGACCCGGCAGGTGCAAACGTATGCTAAAAATGTACACAGAATGAGCTTTTCAGTGAATAGCAGCCAGGCACATTTTAGCTAGTTTTACTTGTAAGTGGGGTTGGAAATGCTTTTCAGGCTCAGTACTGGGCTCAAAACATGCAGTCCTGAGGTCTCCCATGACAGCAGGTGGTTAAATAGAAATTCGCTGCTCAGCTGACCCGGTAGGAGCAAACGTATGCCAAAAATGTACACAGAATGAGCTTTTCAGTGAATAGCAGCCAGGCACATTTTAGCTAGTTTTACTTGTAAGTGGGGTTGGAAATGCTTTTCAGGATCAGTACTGGGCTCAAAACATGCAGCCCTGAGGTCTCTCATGATAGCAGGTGGTTAAATAGAAATTCGCTGCTCAGCGGACCCGGCAGGTGCAAATGTATGCTAAAAATGTACTCAGAATGAGCTTTTCAGTGAAGAGAAGCCAGGCACATTTTAGCTAGTTTTACTTGTAAGTGGGGTTGGAAATGCTTTTCAGGCTCAGTACTGGGCTCAAAACATGCAGCCCTGAGGTCTCTCATGATAGCAGGTGGTTAAATAGAAATTCGCTGCTCAGCTGACCCGGCAGGTGCAAACGTATGCTAAAAATGTACTCAGAATGAGCTTTTCAGTGAAGAGAAGCCAGGCACATTTTAGCTAGTTTTACTTGTAAGTGGGGTTGGAAATGTTTTTCAGGCTCAGTACTGGGCTCAAAACATGCAGCCCTGAGGTCTCTCATGAAAGCAGGTGGTTAAATAGAAATGTGCTGCTCAGCTGACCCGGTAGGAGCAAACGTATGCCAAAAATGTACACAGAATGAGCTTTTCAGTGAATAGCAGCCAGGCACATTTTAGCTAGTTTTACTTGTAAGTGGGGTTGGAAATGCTTTTCAGGCTCAGTACTGGGCTCAAAACATGCAGCCCTGAGGTCTCCCATGACAGCAGGTGGTTAAATAGAAATTCGCTGCTCAGCTGACCCGGTAGGAGCAAACGTATGCCAAAAATGTACACAGAATGAGCTTTTCAGTGAATAGCAGCCAGGCACATTTTAGCTAGTTTTACTTGTAAGTGGGGTTGGAAACGCTTTTCAGGATCAGTACTGAGCTCAAAACATGCAGCCCTGATGTCTCTCATGATAGCAGGTGGTTAAATAGAAATTCGCTGCTCAGCTGACCCGGCAGGTGCAAACGTATGCTAAAAATGTACACAGAATGAGCTTTTCAGTGAATAGCAGCCAGGCACATTTTAGCTAGTTTTACTTGTAAGTGGGGTTGGAAATGCTTTTCAGGCTCAGTACTGGGCTCAAAACATGCAGTCCTGAGGTCTCCCATGACAGCAGGTGGTTAAATAGAAATTCGCTGCTCAGCTGACCCGGTAGGAGCAAACGTATGCCAAAAATGTACACAGAATGAGCTTTTCAGTGAATAGCAGCCAGGCACATTTTAGCTAGTTTTACTTGTAAGTGGGGTTGGAAACGCTTTTCAGGATCAGTACTGGGCTCAAAACATGCAGCCCTGATGTGTCTCATGATAGCAGGTGGTTAAATAGAAATTCGCTGCTCAGCTGACCCGGCAGGTGCAAACGTATGCTAAAAATTGTACACAGAATGAGCTTTTCAGTGAATGGCAGCCAGGCACATTTTAGCTAGTTTTACTTGTAAGTGGGGTTGGAAATGCTTTTCAGGCTCAGTACTGGGCTCAAAACATGCAGCCCTGAGGTCTCTCATGATAGCAGGTGGTTAAATAGAAATTCGCTGCTCAGCTGACCCGGCAGGTGCAAACGTATGCTAAAAATGTACTCAGAATGAGCTTTTCAGTGAAGAGAAGCCAGGCACATTTTAGCTAGTTTTACTTGTAAGTGGGGTTGGAAATGCTTTTCAGGCTCAGTACTGGGCTCAAAACATGCAGCCCTGAGGTCTCTCATGAAAGCAGGTGGTTAAATAAAAATTCGCTGCTCAGCTGACCCGGTAGGAGCAAACGTATGCCAAAAATGTACACAGAATGAGCTTTTCAGTGAATAGCAGCCAGGCACATTTTAGCTAGTTTTACTTGTAAGTGGGGTTGGAAACGCTTTTCAGGCTCAGTACTGGGCTCAAAACATGCAGCCCTGAGGTCTCCCATGACAGCAGGTGGTTAAATAGAAATTTGCTGCTCAGCTGACCCGGTAGGAGCAAACGTATGCCAAAAATGTACACAGAATGAGCTTTTCAGTGAATAGCAGCCAGGCACATTTTAGCTAGTTTTACTTGTAAGTGGGGTTGGAAACGCTTTTCAGGATCAGCACTGGGCTCAAAACATGCAGCCCTGATGTATCTCATGATAGCAGGTGGTTAAATAGAAATTCGCTGCTCAGCTGACCCGGCAGGTGCAAACGTATGCTAAAAATGTACACAGAATGAGCTTTTCAGTGAAGAGAAGCCAGGCACATTTGAGCTAGTTTTACTTGTAAGTGGGGTTGGAAATGCTTTTCAGGCTCAGTACTGGGCTCAAAACATGCAGCCCTGAGGTCTCTCATGACAGCAGGTGGTTAAATAGAAATTCGCTGCTCAGCTGACCCGGTAGGAGCAAACGTATGCCAAAAATGTACACAGAATGAGCTTTTCAGTGAAGAGAAGCCAGGCACATTTTAGCTAGTTTTACTTGTAAGTGGGGTTGGAAACGCTTTTCAGGATCAGTACTGGGCTCAAAACATGCAGCCCTGATGTCTCTCATGATAGCAGGTGGTTAAATAGAAATTCGCTGCTCAGCTGACCCGGCAGGTGCAAACGTATGCTAAAAATGTACACAGAATGAGCTTTTCAGTGAATAGCAGCCAGGCACATTTTAGCTAGTTTTACTTGTAAGTGGGGTTGGAAATGCTTTTCAGGCTCAGTACTGGGCTCAAAACATGCAGCCCTGAGGTCTCCCATGACAGCAGGTGGTTAAATAGAAATTCGCTGCTCAGCTGATCCGGTAGGAGCAAACGTATGCCAAAAATGTACACAGAATGAGCTTTTCAGTGAATAGCAGCCAGGCACATTTTAGCTAGTTTTACTTGTAAGTGGGGTTGGAAACGCTTTTCAGGATCAGTACTGGGCTCAAAACATGCAGCCCTGATGTCTCTCATGATAGCAGGTGGTTAAATAGAAATTCGCTGCTCAGCTGACCCGGCAGGTGCAAACGTATGCTAAAAATGTACTCAGAATGAGCTTTTCAGTGAAGAGAAGCCAGGCACATTTTAGCTAGTTTTACTTGTAAGTGGGGTTGGAAATGCTTTTCAGGCTCAGTACTGGGCTCAAAACATGCAGCCCTGAGGTCTCTCATGATAGCAGGTGGTTAAATAGAAATTCGTTGCTCAGCGGACCCGGCAGGTGCAAATGTATGCTAAAAATGTACTCAGAATGAGCTTTTCAGTGAAGAGAAGCCAGGCACATTTTAGCTAGTTTTACTTGTAAGTGGGGTTGGAAATGCTTTTCAGGCTCAGTACTGGGCTCAAAACATGCAGCCCTGAGGTCTCTCATGATAGCAGGTGGTTAAATAGAAATTCGCTGCTCAGCTGACCCGGCAGGTGCAAACGTATGCTAAAAATGTACTCAGAATGAGCTTTTCAGTGAAGAGAAGCCAGGCACATTTTAGCTAGTTTTACTTGTAAGTGGGGTTGGAAATGTTTTTCAGGCTCAGTACTGGGCTCAAAACATGCAGCCCTGAGGCCTCTCATGAAAGCAGGTGGTTAAATAGAAATTTGCTGCTCAGCTGACCCGGTAGGAGCAAACGTATGCCAAAAATGTACACAGAATGAGCTTTTCAGTGAATAGCAGCCAGGCACATTTTAGCTAGTTTTACTTGTAAGTGGGGTTGGAAATGCTTTTCAGGCTCAGTACTGGGCTCAAAACATGCAGCCCTGAGGTCTCCCATGACAGCAGGTGGTTAAATAGAAATTCGCTGCTCAGCTGACCCGGTAGGAGCAAACGTATGCCAAAAATGTACACAGAATGAGCTTTTCAGTGAATAGCAGCCAGGCACATTTTAGCTAGTTTTACTTGTAAGTGGGGTTGGAAACGCTTTTCAGGATCAGTACTGAGCTCAAAACATGCAGCCCTGATGTCTCTCATGATAGCAGGTGGTTAAATAGAAATTCGCTGCTCAGCTGACCCGGTAGGAGCAAACGTATGCCAAAAATGTACACAGAATGAGCTTTTCAGTGAATAGCAGCCAGGCACATTTTAGCTAGTTTTACTTGTAAGTGGGGTTGGAAACGCTTTTCAGGATCAGTACTGGGCTCAAAACATGCAGCCCTGATGTGTCTCATGATAGCAGGTGGTTAAATAGAAATTCGCTGCTCAGCTGACCCGGCAGGTGCAAACGTATGCTAAAAATGTACACAGAATGAGCTTTTCAGTGAATAGCAGCCAGGCACATTTTAGCTAGTTTTACTTGTAAGTGGGGTTGGAAATGCTTTTCAGGCTCAGTACTGGGCTCAAAACATGCAGCCCTGAGGTCTCTCATGATAGCAGGTGGTTAAATAGAAATTCGCTGCTCAGCTGACCCGGCAGGTGCAAACGTATGCTAAAAATGTACTCAGAATGAGCTTTTCAGTGAAGAGAAGCCAGGCACATTTTAGCTAGTTTTACTTGTAAGTGGGGTTGGAAATGCTTTTCAGGCTCAGTACTGGGCTCAAAACATGCAGCACTGAGGTCTCTCATGATAGCAGGTGGTTAAATAGAAATTCGCTGCTCAGCGGACCCGGCAGGTGCAAATGTATGCTAAAAATGTACTCAGAATGAGCTTTTCAGTGAAGAGAAGCCAGGCACATTTTAGCTAGTTTTACTTGTAAGTGGGGTTGGAAATGCTTTTCAGGCCCAGTACTGGGCTCAAAACATGCAGCCCTGAGGTCTCTCATGAAAGCAGGTGGTTAAATAGAAATTTGCTGCTCAGCTGACCCGGTAGGAGCAAACGTATGCCAAAAATGTACACAGAATGAGCTTTTCAGTGAATAGCAGCCAGGCACATTTTACCTAGTTTTACTTGTAAGTGGGGTTGGAAATGCTTTTCAGGCTCAGTACTGGGCTCAAAACATGCAGCCCTGAGGTATCCCATGACAGCAGGTGGTTAAATAGAAATTCGCTGCTCAGCTGACCCGGTAGGAGCAAACGTATGCCAAAAATGTACACAGAATGAGCTTTTCAGTGAATAGCAGCCAGGCACATTTTAGCTAGTTTTACTTGTAAGTGGGGTTGGAAACGCTTTTCAGGCTCAGTACTGGGCTCAAAACATGCAGCCCTGAGGTCTCCCATGACAGCAGGTGGTTAAATAGAAATTCGCTGCTCAGCTGACCCGGTAGGAGCAAACGTATGCCAAAAATGTACACAGAATGAGCTTTTCAGTGAATAGCAGCCAGGCACATTTTAGCTAGTTTTACTTGTAAGTGGGGTTGGAAACGCTTTTCAGGCTCAGTACTGGGCTCAAAACATGCAGCCCTGAGGTCTCCCATGACAGCAGGTGGTTAAATAGAAATTCGCTGCTCAGCTGACCCGGTAGGAGCAAACGTATGCCAAAAATGTACACAGAATGAGCTTTTCAGTGAATAGCAGCCAGGCACATTTTAGCTAGTTTTACTTGTAAGTGGGGTTGGAAACGCTTTTCAGGATCAGCACTGGGCTCAAAACATGCAGCCCTGATGTATCTCATGATAGCAGGTGGTTAAATAGAAATTCGCTGCTCAGCTGACCCGGCAGGTGCAAACGTATGCTAAAAATGTACACAGAATGAGCTTTTCAGTGAATAGCAGCTAGGCACATTTTAGCTAGTTTTACTTGTAAGTGGGGTTGGAAATGCTTTTCAGGCTCAGTACTGGGCTCAAAACATGCAGCCCTGAGGTCTCTCATGACAGCAGGTGGTTAAATAGAAATTCGCTGCTCAGCTGACCCGGCAGGTGCAAACGTATACTAAAAATGTACTCAGAATGAGCTTTTCAGTGAAGAGAAGCCAGGCACATTTTAGCTAGTTTTACTTGTAAGTGGGGTTGGAAATGCTTTTCAGGCTCAGTACTGGGCTCAAAACATGCAGCCCTGAGGTCTCTCATGATAGCAGGTGGTTAAATAGAAATTCGCTGCTCAGCGGACCCGGCAGGTGCAAATGTATGCTAAAAATGTACTCAGAATGAGCTTTTCAGTGAAGAGAAGCCAGGCACATTTTAGCTAGTTTTACTTGTAAGTGGGGTTGGAAATGTTTTTCAGGCTCAGTACTGGGCTCAAAACATGCAGCCCTGAGGTCTCTCATGAAAGCAGGTGGTTAAATAGAAATTTGCTGCTCAGCTGACCCGGTAGGAGCAAACGTATGCCAAAAATGTACACAGAATGAGCTTTTCAGTGACTAGCAGCCAGGCACATTTTAGCTAGTTTTACTTGTAAGTGGGGTTGGAAACGCTTTTCAGGATCAGTACTGGGCTCAAAACATGCAGCCCTGATGTGTCTCATGATAGCAGGTGGTTAAATAGAAATTCGCTGCTCAGCTGACCCGGCAGGTGCAAACGTATGCTAAAAATGTACACAGAATGAGCTTTTCAGTGAATGGCAGCCAGGCACATTTTAGCTAGTTTTACTTGTAAGTGGGGTTGGAAATGCTTTTCAGGCTCAGTACTGGGCTCAAAACATGCAGCCCTGAGGTCTCTCATGATAGCAGGTGGTTAAATAGAAATTCGCTGCTCAGCTGACCCGGCAGGTGCAAACGTATGCTAAAAATGTACTCAGAATGAGCTTTTCAGTGAAGAGAAGCCAGGCACATTTTAGCTAGTTTTACTTGTAAGTGGGGTTGGAAATGCTTTTCAGGCTCAGTACTGGGTTCAAAACATGCAGCCCTGAGGTCTCTCATGATAGCAGGTGGTTAAATAGAAATTCGCTGCTCAGCGGACCCGGCAGGTGCAAATGTATGCTAAAAATGTACTCAGAATGAGCTTTTCAGTGAAGAGAAGCCAGGCACATTTTAGCTAGTTTTACTTGTAAGTAGGGTTGGAAATGCTTTTCAGGCTCAGTACTGGGCTCAAAACATGCAGCCCTGAGGTCTCTCATGATAGCAGGTGGTTAAATAGAAATTCGCTGCTCAGCTGACCCGGCAGGTGCAAACGTATGCTAAAAATGTACTCAGAATGAGCTTTTCAGTGAAGAGAAGCCAGGCACATTTTAGCTAGTTTTACTTGTAAGTGGGGTTGGAAATGCTTTTCAGGCTCAGTACTGGGCTCAAAACATGCAGCCCTGAGGTCTCTCATGATAGCAGGTGGTTAAATAGAAATTCGCTGCTCAGCTGACCCGGCAGGTGCAAACGTATGCTAAAAATGTACTCAGAATGAGCTTTTCAGTGAAGAGAAGCCAGGCACATTTTAGCTAGTTTTACTTGTAAGTGGGGTTGGAAATGCTTTTCAGGCTCAGTACTGGGCTCAAAACATGCAGCACTGAGGTCTCTCATGATAGCAGGTGGTTAAATAGAAATTCGCTGCTCAGCGGACCCGGCAGGTGCAAATGTATGCTAAAAATGTACTCAGAATGAGCTTTTCAGTGAAGAGAAGCCAGGCACATTTTAGCTAGTTTTACTTGTAAGTGGGGTTGGAAATGCTTTTCAGGCCCAGTACTGGGCTCAAAACATGCAGCCCTGAGGTCTCTCATGAAAGCAGGTGGTTAAATAGAAATTTGCTGCTCAGCTGACCCGGTAGGAGCAAACGTATGCCAAAAATGTACACAGAATGAGCTTTTCAGTGAATAGCAGCCAGGCACATTTTACCTAGTTTTACTTGTAAGTGGGGTTGGAAATGCTTTTCAGGCTCAGTACTGGGCTCAAAACATGCAGCCCTGAGGTCTCCCATGACAGCAGGTGGTTAAATAGAAATTCGCTGCTCAGCTGACCCGGTAGGAGCAAACGTATGCCAAAAATGTACACAGAATGAGCTTTTCAGTGAATAGCAGCCAGGCACATTTTAGCTAGTTTTACTTGTAAGTGGGGTTGGAAACGCTTTTCAGGCTCAGTACTGGGCTCAAAACATGCAGCCCTGAGGTCTCCCATGACAGCAGGTGGTTAAATAGAAATTCGCTGCTCAGCTGACCCGGTAGGAGCAAACGTATGCCAAAAATGTACACAGAATGAGCTTTTCAGTGAATAGCAGCCAGGCACATTTTAGCTAGTTTTACTTGTAAGTGGGGTTGGAAACGCTTTTCAGGCTCAGTACTGGGCTCAAAACATGCAGCCCTGAGGTCTCCCATGACAGCAGGTGGTTAAATAGAAATTCGCTGCTCAGCTGACCCGGTAGGAGCAAACGTATGCCAAAAATGTACACAGAATGAGCTTTTCAGTGAATAGCAGCCAGGCACATTTTAGCTAGTTTTACTTGTAAGTGGGGTTGGAAACGCTTTTCAGGATCAGCACTGGGCTCAAAACATGCAGCCCTGATGTATCTCATGATAGCAGGTGGTTAAATAGAAATTCGCTGCTCAGCTGACCCGGCAGGTGCAAACGTATGCTAAAAATGTACACAGAATGAGCTTTTCAGTGAATAGCAGCTAGGCACATTTTAGCTAGTTTTACTTGTAAGTGGGGTTGGAAATGCTTTTCAGGCTCAGTACTGGGCTCAAAACATGCAGCCCTGAGGTCTCTCATGATAGCAGGTGGTTAAATAGAAATTCGCTGCTCAGCTGACCCGGCAGGTGCAAACGTATACTAAAAATGTACTCAGAATGAGCTTTTCAGTGAAGAGAAGCCAGGCACATTTTAGCTAGTTTTACTTGTAAGTGGGGTTGGAAATGCTTTTCAGGCTCAGTACTGGGCTCAAAACATGCAGCCCTGAGGTCTCTCATGATAGCAGGTGGTTAAATAGAAATTCGCTGCTCAGCGGACCCGGCAGGTGCAAATGTATGCTAAAAATGTACTCAGAATGAGCTTTTCAGTGAAGAGAAGCCAGGCACATTTTAGCTAGTTTTACTTGTAAGTGGGGTTGGAAATGCTTTTCAGGCTCAGTACTGGGCTCAAAACATGCAGCCCTGAGGTCTCTCATGATAGCAGGTGGTTAAATAGAAATTCGCTGCTCAGCTGACCCGGCAGGTCCAAACGTATGCTAAAAATGTACTCAGAATGAGCTTTTCAGTGAAGAGAAGCCAGGCACATTTTAGCTAGTTTTACTTGTAAGTGGGGTTGGAAATGCTTTTCAGGCTCAGTACTGGGCTCAAAACATGCAGCCCTGAGGTCTCTCATGAAAGCAGGTGGTTAAATAGAAATTTGCTGCTCAGCTGACCCGGTAGGAGCAAACGTATGCCAAAAATGTACACAGAATGAGCTTTTCAGTGAATAGCAGCCAGGCACATTTTAGCTAGTTTTACTTGTAAGTGGGGTTGAAAATGCTTTTCAGGCTCAGTACTGGGCTCAAAACATGCAGCCCTGAGGTCTCCCATGACAGCAGGTGGTTAAATAGAAATTCGCTGCTCAACTGACCAGGTAGGAGCAAACGTATGCCAAAAATGTACACAGAATGAGCTTTTCAGTGAATAGCAGCCAGGCACATTTTAGCTAGTTTTACTTGTAAGTGGGGTTGGAAATGCTTTTCAGGCTCAGTACTGGGCTCAAAACATGCAGCCCTGAGGTCTCTCATGATAGCAGGTGGTTAAATAGAAATTCGCTGCTCAGCTGACCCGGCAGGTGCAAACGTATGCTAAAAATGTACTCAGAATGAGCTTTTCAGTGAAGAGAAGCCAGGCACATTTTAGCTAGTTTTACTTGTAAGTGGGGTTGGAAATGCTTTTCAGGCTCAGTACTGGGCTCAAAACATGCAGCCCTGAGGTCTCTCATGAAAGCAGGTGGTTAAATAGAAATTCGCTGCTCAGCTGACCAGGTAGGAGCAAACGTATGCCAAAAATGTACACAGAATGAGCTTTTCAGTGAATAGCAGCCAGGCACATTTTAGCTAGTTTTACTTGTAAGTGGGGTTGGAAACGCTTTTCAGGCTCAGTACTGGGCTCAAAACATGCAGCCCTGAGGTCTCCCATGACAGCAGGTGGTTAAATAGAAATTCGCTGCTCAGCTGACCCGGTAGGAGCAAACGTATGCCAAAAATGTACACAGAATGAGCTTTTCAGTGAATAGCAGCCAGGCACATTTTAGCTAGTTTTACTTGTAAGTGGGGTTGGAAACGCTTTTCAGGATCAGCACTGGGCTCAAAACATGCAGCCCTGATGTATCTCATGATAGCAGGTGGTTAAATAGAAATTCGCTGCTCAGCTGACCCGGCAGGTGCAAACGTATGCTAAAAATGTACACAGAATGAGCTTTTCAGTGAATAGCAGCTAGGCACATTTGAGCTAGTTTTACTTGTAAGTGGGGTTGGAAATGCTTTTCAGGCTCAGTACTGGGCTCAAAACATGCAGCCCTGAGGTCTCTCATGATAGCAGGTGGTTAAATAGAAATTTGCTGCTCAGCTGACCCGGCAGGTGCAAACGTATGCTAAAAATGTACACAGAATGAGCTTTTCAGTGAATAGCAGCCAGGCACATTTGAGCTAGTTTTACTTGTAAGTGGGGTTGGAAATGCTTTTCAGGCTCAGTACTGGGCTCAAAACATGCAGCCCTGAGGTCTCTCATGATAGCAGGTGGTTAAATAGAAATTCGCTGCTCAGCTGACCCGGCAGGTGCAAACGTATGCTAAAAATGTACTCAGAATGATCTTTTCAGTGAAGAGAAGCCAGGCACATTTTAGCTAGTTTTACTTGTAAGTGGGGTTGGAAATGCTTTTCAGGCTCAGTACTGGGCTCAAAACATGCAGCCCTGAGGTCTCTCATGATAGCAGGTGGTTAAATAGAAATTCGCTGCTCAGCTGACCCGGCAGGTGCAAACGTATGCTAAAAATGTACACAGAATGAGCTTTTCAGTGAATAGCAGCCAGGCACATTTTAGCTAGTTTTACTTGTAAGTGGGGTTGGAAATGCTTTTCAGGCTCAGTACTGGGCTCAAAACATGCAGCCCTGAGGTCTCCCATGACAGCAGGTGGTTAAATAGAAATTCGCTGCTCAGCTGACCCGGTAGGAGCAAACGTATGCCAAAAATGTACACAGAATGAGCTTTTCAGTGAATAGCAGCCAGGCACATTTTAGCTAGTTTTACTTGTAAGTGGGGTTGGAAACGCTTTTCAGGATCAGTACTGGGCTCAAAACATGCAGCCCTGATGTCTCTCATGATAGCAGGTGGTTAAATAGAAATTCGCTGCTCAGCTGACCCGGCAGGTCCAAACGTATGCTAAAAATGTACTCAGAATGAGCTTTTCAGTGAAGAGAAGCCAGGCACATTTTAGCTAGTTTTACTTGTAAGTGGGGTTGGAAATGCTTTTCAGGCTCAGTACTGGGCTCAAAACATGCAGCCCTGAGGTCTCTCATGAAAGCAGGTGGTTAAATAGAAATTTGCTGCTCAGCTGACCCGGTAGGAGCAAACGTATGCCAAAAATGTACACAGAATGAGCTTTTCAGTGAATAGCAGCCAGGCACATTTTAGCTAGTTTTACTTGTAAGTGGGGTTGAAAATGCTTTTCAGGCTCAGTACTGGGCTCAAAACATGCAGCCCTGAGGTCTCCCATGACAGCAGGTGGTTAAATAGAAATTCGCTGCTCAACTGACCAGGTAGGAGCAAACGTATGCCAAAAATGTACACAGAATGAGCTTTTCAGTGAATAGCAGCCAGGCACATTTTAGCTAGTTTTACTTGTAAGTGGGGTTGGAAATGCTTTTCAGGCTCAGTACTGGGCTCAAAACATGCAGCCCTGAGGTCTCTCATGATAGCAGGTGGTTAAATAGAAATTCGCTGCTCAGCTGACCCGGCAGGTGCAAACGTATGCTAAAAATGTACTCAGAATGAGCTTTTCAGTGAAGAGAAGCCAGGCACATTTTAGCTAGTTTTACTTGTAAGTGGGGTTGGAAATGCTTTTCAGGCTCAGTACTGGGCTCAAAACATGCAGCCCTGAGGTCTCTCATGAAAGCAGGTGGTTAAATAGAAATTCGCTGCTCAGCTGACCAGGTAGGAGCAAACGTATGCCAAAAATGTACACAGAATGAGCTTTTCAGTGAATAGCAGCCAGGCACATTTTAG
Source organism: Lissotriton vulgaris (assembly GCF_964263255.1). NCBI lineage: Eukaryota > Metazoa > Chordata > Amphibia > Caudata > Salamandridae > Lissotriton > Lissotriton vulgaris. The sequence continues at coordinate 125,239 of NW_028252819.1, read as the reverse complement.
CTAGTTTTACTTGTAAGTGGGGTTGGAAACGCTTTTCAGGCTCAGTACTGGGCTCAAAACATGCAGCCCTGAGGTCTCCCATGACAGCAGGTGGTTAAATAGAAATTCGCTGCTCAGCTGACCCGGTAGGAGCAAACGTATGCCAAAAATGTACACAGAATGAGCTTTTCAGTGAATAGCAGCCAGGCACATTTTAGCTAGTTTTACTTGTAAGTGGGGTTGGAAACGCTTTTCAGGATCAGCACTGGGCTCAAAACATGCAGCCCTGATGTATCTCATGATAGCAGGTGGTTAAATAGAAATTCGCTGCTCAGCTGACCCGGCAGGTGCAAACGTATGCTAAAAATGTACACAGAATGAGCTTTTCAGTGAATAGCAGCTAGGCACATTTGAGCTAGTTTTACTTGTAAGTGGGGTTGGAAATGCTTTTCAGGCTCAGTACTGGGCTCAAAACATGCAGCCCTGAGGTCTCTCATGATAGCAGGTGGTTAAATAGAAATTTGCTGCTCAGCTGACCCGGCAGGTGCAAACGTATGCTAAAAATGTACACAGAATGAGCTTTTCAGTGAATAGCAGCCAGGCACATTTGAGCTAGTTTTACTTGTAAGTGGGGTTGGAAATGCTTTTCAGGCTCAGTACTGGGCTCAAAACATGCAGCCCTGAGGTCTCTCATGATAGCAGGTGGTTAAATAGAAATTCGCTGCTCAGCTGACCCGGCAGGTGCAAACGTATGCTAAAAATGTACTCAGAATGATCTTTTCAGTGAAGAGAAGCCAGGCACATTTTAGCTAGTTTTACTTGTAAGTGGGGTTGGAAATGCTTTTCAGGCTCAGTACTGGGCTCAAAACATGCAGCCCTGAGGTCTCTCATGATAGCAGGTGGTTAAATAGAAATTCGCTGCTCAGCTGACCCGGCAGGTGCAAACGTATGCTAAAAATGTACACAGAATGAGCTTTTCAGTGAATAGCAGCCAGGCACATTTTAGCTAGTTTTACTTGTAAGTGGGGTTGGAAATGCTTTTCAGGCTCAGTACTGGGCTCAAAACATGCAGCCCTGAGGTCTCCCATGACAGCAGGTGGTTAAATAGAAATTCGCTGCTCAGCTGACCCGGTAGGAGCAAACGTATGCCAAAAATGTACACAGAATGAGCTTTTCAGTGAATAGCAGCCAGGCACATTTTAGCTAGTTTTACTTGTAAGTGGGGTTGGAAACGCTTTTCAGGATCAGTACTGGGCTCAAAACATGCAGCCCTGATGTCTCTCATGATAGCAGGTGGTTAAATAGAATTCGCTGCTCAGCTGACCCGGTAGGAGCAAACGTATGCCAAAAATGTACACAGAATGAGCTTTTCAGTGAATAGCAGCCAGGCACATTTTAGCTAGTTTTACTTGTAAGTGGGGTTGGAAACGCTTTTCAGGATCAGTACTGGGCTCAAAACATGCAGCCCTGATGTCTCTCATGATAGCAGGTGGTTGAATAGAAATTCGCTGCTCAGCTGACCCGGCAGGTGCAAACGTATGCTAAAAATGTACTCAGAATGAGCTTTTCAGTGAAGAGAAGCCAGGCACATTTTAGCTAGTTTTACTTGTAAGTGGGGTTGGAAATGCTTTTCAGGTTCAGTACTGGGCTCAAAACATGCAGCCCTGAGGTCTCTCGTGATAGCAGGTGGTGAAATAGAAATTCGCTGCTCAGCTGACCCGGCAGGTGCAAACGTATGCTAAAAATGTACACAGAATGAGCTTTTCAGTGAATAGCAGCCAGGCACATTTTAGCTAGTTTTCCTTGTAAGTGGGGTTGGAAATGCTTTTCAGGCTCAGTACTGGGCTCAAAACATGCAGCCCTGAGGTCTCCCATGACAGCAGGTGGTTAAATAGAAATTCGCTGCTCAGCTGACCCGGTAGGAGCAAACGTATGCCAAAATGAATAGCAGCCAGGCACATTTTAGCTAGTTTTACTTGTAAGTGGGGTTGGAAACGCTTTTCAGGATCAGTACTGGGCTCAAAACATGCAGCCCTGATGTCTCTCTTGATAGCAGGTGGTTAAATAGAAATTCGCTGCTCAGCGGACCCGGCAGGTGCAAATATATGCTAAAAATGTACTCAGAATGAGCTTTTCAGTGAAGAGAAGCCAGGCACATTTTAGCTAGTTTTACTTGTAAGTGGGGTTGGAAATGCTTTTCAGGCTCAGTACTGGGCTCAAAACATGCAGCCCTGAGGTCTCTCGTGATAGCAGGTGGTTAAATAGAAATTCGCTGCTCAGCGGACCCGGCAGGTGCAAATGTATGCTAAAAATGTACTCAGAATGAGCTTTTCAGTGAAGAGAAGCCAGGCACATTTTAGCTAGTTTTACTTGTAAGTGGGGTTGGAAATGCTTTTCAGGCTCAGTACTGGGCTCAAAACATGCAGCCCTGAGGTCTCTCATGATAGCAGGTGGTTAAATAGAAATTCGCTGCTCAGCTGACCCGGCAGGTGCAAACGTATGCTAAAAATGTACTCAGAATGAGCTTTTCAGTGAAGAGAAGCCAGGCACATTTTAGCTAGTTTTACTTGTAAGTGGGGTTGGAAATGTTTTTCAGGCTCAGTACTGGGCTCAAAACATGCAGCCCTGAGGTCTCTCATGAAAGCAGGTGGTTAAATAGAAATTTGCTGCTCAGCTGACCCGGTAGGAGCAAACGTATGCCAAAAATGTACACAGAATGAGCTTTTCAGTGAATAGCAGCCAGGCACATTTTAGCTAGTTTTACTTGTAAGTGGGGTTGGAAATGCTTTTCAGGCTCAGTACTGGGCTCAAAACATGCAGCCCTGAGGTCTCCCATGACAGCAGGTGGTTAAATAGAAATTCGCTGCTCAGCTGACCCGGTAGGAGCAAACGTATGCCAAAAATGTACACAGAATGAGCTTTTCAGTGAATAGCAGCCAGGCACATTTTAGCTAGTTTTACTTGTAAGTGGGGTTGGAAACGCTTTTCAGGATCAGTACTGAGCTCAAAACATGCAGCCCTGATGTCTCTCATGATAGCAGGTGGTTAAATAGAAATTCGCTGCTCAGCTGACCCGGCAGGTGCAAACGTATGCTAAAAATGTACACAGAATGAGCTTTTCAGTGAATAGCAGCCAGGCACATTTTAGCTAGTTTTACTTGTAAGTGGGGTTGGAAATGCTTTTCAGGCTCAGTACTGGGCTCAAAACATGCAGTCCTGAGCTCTCCCATGACAGCAGGTGGTTAAATAGAAATTCGCTGCTCAGCTGACCCGGTAGGAGCAAACGTATGCCAAAAATGTACACAGAATGAGCTTTTCAGTGAATAGCAGCCAGGCACATTTTAGCTAGTTTTACTTGTAAGTGGGGTTGGAAATGCTTTTCAGGATCAGTACTGGGCTCAAAACATGCAGCCCTGAGGTCTCTCATGATAGCAGGTGGTTAAATAGAAATTCGCTGCTCAGCGGACCCGGCAGGTGCAAATGTATGCTAAAAATGTACTCAGAATGAGCTTTTCAGTGAAGAGAAGCCAGGCACATTTTAGCTAGTTTTACTTGTAAGTGGGGTTGGAAATGCTTTTCAGGCTCAGTACTGGGCTCAAAACATGCAGCCCTGAGGTCTCTCATGATAGCAGGTGGTTAAATAGAAATTCGCTGCTCAGCTGACCCGGCAGGTGCAAACGTATGCTAAAAATGTACTCAGAATGAGCTTTTCAGTGAAGAGAAGCCAGGCACATTTTAGCTAGTTTTACTTGTAAGTGGGGTTGGAAATGTTTTTCAGGCTCAGTACTGGGCTCAAAACATGCAGCCCTGAGGTCTCTCATGAAAGCAGGTGGTTAAATAGAAATGTGCTGCTCAGCTGACCCGGTAGGAGCAAACGTATGCCAAAAATGTACACAGAATGAGCTTTTCAGTGAATAGCAGCCAGGCACATTTTAGCTAGTTTTACTTGTAAGTGGGGTTGGAAATGCTTTTCAGGCTCAGTACTGGGCTCAAAACATGCAGCCCTGAGGTCTCCCATGACAGCAGGTGGTTAAATAGAAATTCGCTGCTCAGCTGACCCGGTAGGAGCAAACGTATGCCAAAAATGTACACAGAATGAGCTTTTCAGTGAATAGCAGCCAGGCACATTTTAGCTAGTTTTACTTGTAAGTGGGGTTGGAAACGCTTTTCAGGATCAGTACTGAGCTCAAAACATGCAGCCCTGATGTCTCTCATGATAGCAGGTGGTTAAATAGAAATTCGCTGCTCAGCTGACCCGGCAGGTGCAAACGTATGCTAAAAATGTACACAGAATGAGCTTTTCAGTGAATAGCAGCCAGGCACATTTTAGCTAGTTTTACTTGTAAGTGGGGTTGGAAATGCTTTTCAGGCTCAGTACTGGGCTCAAAACATGCAGTCCTGAGGTCTCCCATGACAGCAGGTGGTTAAATAGAAATTCGCTGCTCAGCTGACCCGGTAGGAGCAAACGTATGCCAAAAATGTACACAGAATGAGCTTTTCAGTGAATAGCAGCCAGGCACATTTTAGCTAGTTTTACTTGTAAGTGGGGTTGGAAACGCTTTTCAGGATCAGTACTGGGCTCAAAACATGCAGCCCTGATGTGTCTCATGATAGCAGGTGGTTAAATAGAAATTCGCTGCTCAGCTGACCCGGCAGGTGCAAACGTATGCTAAAAATGTACACAGAATGAGCTTTTCAGTGAATGGCAGCCAGGCACATTTTAGCTAGTTTTACTTGTAAGTGGGGTTGGAAATGCTTTTCAGGCTCAGTACTGGGCTCAAAACATGCAGCCCTGAGGTCTCTCATGATAGCAGGTGGTTAAATAGAAATTCGCTGCTCAGCTTGACCCGGCAGGTGCAAACGTATGCTAAAAATGTACTCAGAATGAGCTTTTCAGTGAAGAGAAGCCAGGCACATTTTAGCTAGTTTTACTTGTAAGTGGGGTTGGAAATGCTTTTCAGGCTCAGTACTGGGCTCAAAACATGCAGCCCTGAGGTCTCTCATGATAGCAGGTGGTTAAATAGAAATTCGCTGCTCAGCGGACCCGGCAGGTGCAAATGTATGCTAAAAATGTACTCAGAATGAGCTTTTCAGTGAAGAGAAGCCAGGCACATTTTAGCTAGTTTTACTTGTAAGTAGGGTTGGAAATGCTTTTCAGGCTCAGTACTGGGCTCAAAACATGCAGCCCTGAGGTCTCTCATGATAGCAGGTGGTTAAATAGAAATTCGCTGCTCAGCTGACCCGGCAGGTGCAAACGTATGCTAAAAATGTACACAGAATGAGCTTTTCAGTGAATAGCAGCTAGGCACATTTTAGCTAGTTTTACTTGTAAGTGGGGTTGGAAATGCTTTTCAGGCTCAGTACTGGGCTCAAAACATGCAGCCCTGAGGTCTCTCATGATAGCAGGTGGTTAAATAGAAATTTGCTGCTCAGCTGACCCGGCAGGTGCAAACGTATGCTAAAAATGTACACAGAATGAGCTTTTCAGTGAATAGCAGCCAGGCACATTTGAGCTAGTTTTACTTGTAAGTGGGGTTGGAAATGCTTTTCAGGCTCAGTACTGGGCTCAAAACATGCAGCCCTGAGGTCTCTCATGATATCAGGTGGTTAAATAGAAATTCGCTGCTCAGCTGACCCGGCAGGTGCAAACGTATGCTAAAAATGTACTCAGAATGATCTTTTCAGTGAAGAGAAGCCAGGCACATTTTAGCTAGTTTTACTTGTAAGTGGGGTTGGAAATGCTTTTCAGGCTCAGTACTGGGCTCAAAACATGCAGCCCTGAGGTCTCCCATGACAGCAGGTGGTTAAATAGAAATTCGCTGCTCAGCTGACCCGGTAGGAGCAAACGTATGCCAAAAATGTACACAGAATGAGCTTTTCAGTGAATAGCAGCCAGGCACATTTTAGCTAGTTTTACTTGTAAGTGGGGTTGGAAACGCTTTTCAGGATCAGTACTGGGCTCAAAACATGTAGCCCTGATGTCTCTCATGATAGCAGGTGGTTAAATAGAAATTCGCTGCTCAGCTGACCCGGCAGGTGCAAACGTATGCTAAAAATGTACACAGAATGAGCTTTTCAGTGAATAGCAGCCAGGCACATTTTAGCTAGTTTTACTTGTAAGTGGGGTTGGAAATGCTTTTCAGGCTCAGTACTGGGCTCAAAACATGCAGCCCTGAGGTCTCCCATGACAGCAGGTGGTTAAATAGAAATTCGCTGCTCAGCTGATCCGGTAGGAGCAAACGTATGCCAAAAATGTACAGAGAATGAGCTTTTCAGTGAATAGCAGCCAGGCACATTTTAGCTAGTTTTACTTGTAAGTGGGGTTAGAAACGCTTTTCAGGATCAGTACTGGGCTCAAAACATGCAGCCCTGATGTCTCTCATGATAGCAGGTGGTTAAATAGAATTTGCTGCTCAGCTGACCCGGTAGGAGCAAACGTATGCCAAAAATGTACACAGAATGAGCTTTTCAGTGAATAGCAGCCAGGCACATTTTAGCTAGTTTTACTTGTAAGTGGGGTTGGAAACGCTTTTCAGGATCAGTACTGGGCTCAAAACATGCAGCCCTGATGTCTCTCATGATAGCAGGTGGTTGAATAGAAATTCGCTGCTCAGCTGACCCGGCAGGTGCAAACGTATGCTAAAAATGTACTCAGAATGAGCTTTTCAGTGAAGAGAAGCCAGGCACATTTTAGCTAGTTTTACTTGTAAGTGGGGTTGGAAATGCTTTTCAGGTTCAGTACTGGGCTCAAAACATGCAGCCCTGAGGTCTCTCGTGATAGCAGGTGGTGAAATAGAAATTCGCTGCTCAGCTGACCCGGCAGGTGCAAACGTATGCTAAAAATGTACACAGAATGAGCTTTTCAGTGAATAGCAGCCAGGCACATTTTAGCTAGTTTTCCTTGTAAGTGGGGTTGGAAATGCTTTTCAGGCTCAGTACTGGGCTCAAAACATGCAGCCCTGAGGTCTCCCATGACAGCAGGTGGTTAAATAGAAATTCGCTGCTCAGCTGACCCGGTAGGAGCAAACGTATGCCAAAAATGTACACAGAATGAGCTTTTCAGTGAATAGCAGCCAGGCACATTTTAGCTAGTTTTACTTGTAAGTGGGGTTGGAAACGCTTTTCAGGATCAGTACTGGGCTCAAAACATGCAGCCCTGATGTCTCTCTTGATAGCAGGTGGTTAAATAGAAATTCGCTGCTCAGCGGACCCGGCAGGTGCAAATATATGCTAAAAATGTACTCAGAATGAGCTTTTCAGTGAAGAGAAGCCAGGCACATTTTAGCTAGTTTTACTTGTAAGTGGGGTTGGAAATGCTTTTCAGGCTCAGTACTGGGCTCAAAACATGCAGCCCTGAGGTCTCTCATGATAGCAGGTGGTTAAATAGAAATTCGCTGCTCAGCGGACCCGGCAGGTGCAAATGTATGCTAAAAATGTACTCAGAATGAGCTTTTCAGTGAAGAGAAGCCAGGCACATTTTAGCTAGTTTTACTTGTAAGTGGGGTTGGAAATGCTTTTCAGGCTCAGTACTGGGCTCAAAACATGCAGCCCTGAGGTCTCTCATGATAGCAGGTGGTTAAATAGAAATTCGCTGCTCAGCTGACCCGGCAGGTGCAAACGTATGCTAAAAATGTACTCAGAATGAGCTTTTCAGTGAAGAGAAGCCAGGCACATTTTAGCTAGTTTTACTTGTAAGTGGGGTTGGAAATGTTTTTCAGGCTCAGTACTGGGCTCAAAACATGCAGCCCTGAGGTCTCTCATGAAAGCAGGTGGTTAAATAGAAATTTGCTGCTCAGCTGACCCGGTAGGAGCAAACGTATGCCAAAAATGTACACAGAATGAGCTTTTCAGTGAATAGCAGCCAGGCACATTTTAGCTAGTTTTACTTGTAAGTAGGGTTGGAAATGCTTTTCAGGCTCAGTACTGGGCTCAAAACATGCAGCCCTGAGGTCTCCCATGACAGCAGGTGGTTAAATAGAAATTCGCTGCTCAGCTGACCCGGTAGGAGCAAACGTATGCCAAAAATGTACACAGAATGAGCTTTTCAGTGAATAGCAGCCAGGCACATTTTAGCTAGTTTTACTTGTAAGTGGGGTTGGAAACGCTTTTCAGGATCAGTACTGAGCTCAAAACATGCAGCCCTGATGTCTCTCATGATAGCAGGTGGTTAAATAGAAATTCGCTGCTCAGCTGACCCGGCAGGTGCAAACGTATGCTAAAAATGTACACAGAATGAGCTTTTCAGTGAATAGCAGCCAGGCACATTTTAGCTAGTTTTACTTGTAAGTGGGGTTGGAAATGCTTTTCAGGCTCAGTACTGGGCTCAAAACATGCAGTCCTGAGGTCTCCCATGACAGCAGGTGGTTAAATAGAAATTCGCTGCTCAGCTGACCCGGTAGGAGCAAACGTATGCCAAAAATGTACACGGAATGAACTTTTCAGTGAATAGCAGCCAGGCACATTTTAGCTAGTTTTACTTGTAAGTGGGGTTGGAAATGCTTTTCAGGATCAGTACTGGGCTCAAAACATGCAGCCCTGAGGTCTCTCATGATAGCAGGTGGTTAAATAGAAATTCGCTGCTCAGCGGACCCGGCAGGTGCAAATGTATGCTAAAAATGTACTCAGAATGAGCTTTTCAGTGAAGAGAAGCCAGGCACATTTTAGCTAGTTTTACTTGTAAGTGGGGTTGGAAATGCTTTTCAGGCTCAGTACTGGGCTCAAAACATGCAGCCCTGAGGTCTCTCATGATAGCAGGTGGTTAAATAGAAATTCGCTGCTCAGCTGACCCGGCAGGTGCAAACGTATGCTAAAAATGTACTCAGAATGAGCTTTTCAGTGAAGAGAAGAAAGGCACATTTTAGCTAGTTTTACTTGTAAGTGGGGTTGGAAATGTTTTTCAGGCTCAGTACTGGGCTCAAAACATGCAGCCCTGAGGTCTCTCATGAAAGCAGGTGGTTAAATAGAAATGTGCTGCTCAGCTGACCCGGTAGGAGCAAACGTATGCCAAAAATGTACACAGAATGAGCTTTTCAGTGAATAGCAGCCAGGCACATTTTAGCTAGTTTTACTTGTAAGTGGGGTTGGAAATGCTTTTCAGGCTCAGTACTGGGCTCAAAACATGCAGCCCTGAGGTCTCCCATGACAGCAGGTGGTTAAATAGAAATTCGCTGCTCAGCTGACCTGGTAGGAGCAAACGTATGCCAAAAATGTACACAGAATGAGCTTTTCAGTGAATAGCAGCCAGGCACATTTTAGCTAGTTTTACTTGTAAGTGGGGTTGGAAACGCTTTTCAGGATCAGTACTGGGCTCAAAACATGCAGCCCTGATGTGTCTCATGATAGCAGGTGGTTAAATAGAAATTCGCTGCTCAGCTGACCCGGCAGGTGCAAACGTATGCTAAAAATGTACACAGAATGAGCTTTTCAGTGAATGGCAGCCAGGCACATTTTAGCTAGTTTTACTTGTAAGTGGGGTTGGAAATGCTTTTCAGGCTCAGTACTGGGCTCAAAACATGCAGCCCTGAGGTCTCTCATGATAGCAGGTGGTTAAATAGAAATTCGCTGCTCAGCTGACCCGGCAGGTGCAAACGTATGCTAAAAATGTACTCAGAATGAGCTTTTCAGTGAAGAGAAGCCAGGCACATTTTAGCTAGTTTTACTTGTAAGTGGGGTTGGAAATGCTTTTCAGGCTCAGTACTGGGCTCAAAACATGCAGCCCTGAGGTCTCTCATGATAGCAGGTGGTTAAATAGAAATTCGCTGCTCAGCGGACCCGGCAGGTGCAAATGTATGCTAAAAATGTACTCAGAATGAGCTTTTCAGTGAAGAGAAGCCAGGCACATTTTAGCTAGTTTTACTTGTAAGTAGGGTTGGAAATGCTTTTCAGGCTCAGTACTGGGCTCAAAACATGCAGCCCTGAGGTCTCTCATGATAGCAGGTGGTTAAATAGAAATTCGCTGCTCAGCTGACCCGGCAGGTGCAAACGTATGCTAAAAATGTACTCAGAATGAGCTTTTCAGTGAAGGGAAGCCAGGCACATTTTAGCTAGTTTTACTTGTAAGTGGGGTTGGAAATGCTTTTCAGGCCCAGTACTGGGCTCAAAACATGCAGCCCTGAGGTCTCTCATGAAAGCAGGTGGTTAAATAGAAATTTGCTGCTCAGCTGACCCGGTAGGAGCAAACGTATGCCAAAAATGTACACAGAATGAGCTTTTCAGTGAATAGCAGCCAGGCACATTTTACCTAGTTTTACTTGTAAGTGGGGTTGGAAATGCTTTTCAGGCTCAGTACTGGGCTCAAAACATGCAGCCCTGAGGTCTCCCATGACAGCAGGTGGTTAAATAGAAATTCGCTGCTCAGCTGACCCGGTAGGAGCAAACGTATGCCAAAAATGTACACAGAATGAGCTTTTCAGTGAATAGCAGCCAGGCACATTTTAGCTAGTTTTACTTGTAAGTGGGGTTGGAAACGCTTTTCAGGATCAGTACTGGGCTCAAAACATGCAGCCCTGATGTCTCTCTTGATAGCAGGTGGTTAAATAGAAATTCGCTGCTCAGCTGACCCGGCAGGTGCAAACGTATGCTAAAAATGTACTCAGAATGAGCTTTTCAGTGAAGAGAAGCCAGGCACATTTTAGCTAGTTTTACTTGTAAGTGGGGTTGGAAATGCTTTTCAGGCTCAGTACTGGGCTCAAAACATGCAGCCCTGAGGTCTCCCATGACAGCAGGTGGTTAAATAGAAATTCGCTGCTCAGCTGACCCGGCAGGTGCAAACGTATGCTAAAAATGTACACAGAATGAGCTTTTCAGTGAAGAGAAGCCAGGCACATTTTAGCTAGTTTTACTTGTAAGTGGGGTTGGAAATGCTTTTCAGGCTCAGTACTGGGCTCAAAACATGCAGCCCTGAGGTCTCTCATGATAGCAGGTGGTTAAATAGAAATTCGCTGCTCAGCTGACCCGGCAGGTGCAAACGTATGCTAAAAATGTACACAGAATGAGCTTTTCAGTGAATAGCAGCCAGGCACATTTTAGCTAGTTTTACTTGTAAGTGGGGTTGGAAATGCTTTTCAGGCTCAGTACTGGGCTCAAAACATGCAGCCCTGAGGTCTCCCATGACAGCAGGTGGTTAAATAGAAATTCGCTGCTCAGCTGACCCGGTAGGAGCAAACGTATGCCAAAAATGTACACAGAATGAGCTTTTCAGTGAATAGCAGCCAGGCACATTTTAGCTAGTTTTACTTGTAAGTGGGGTTGGAAACGCTTTTCAGGATCAGTACTGGGCTCAAAACATGCAGCCCTGATGTCTCTCATGATAGCAGGTGGTTAAATAGAAATTCGCTGCTCAGCTGACCCGGCAGGTGCAAACGTATGCTAAAAATGTACACAGAATGAGCTTTTCAGTGAATAGCAGCCAGGCACATTTTAGCTAGTTTTACTTGTAAGTGGGGTTGGAAATGCTTTTCAGGCTCAGTACTGGGCTCAAAACATGCAGCCCTGAGGTCTCCCATGACAGCAGGTGGTTAAATAGAAATTCGCTGCTCAGCTGATCCGGTAGGAGCAAACGTATGCCAAAAATGTACAGAGAATGAGCTTTTCAGTGAATAGCAGCCAGGCACATTTTAGCTAGTTTTACTTGTAAGTGGGGTTAGAAACGCTTTTCAGGATCAGTACTGGGCTCAAAACATGCAGCCCTGATGTCTCTCATGATAGCAGGTGGTTAAATAGAAATTCGCTGCTCATCTGACCCGGCAGGTGCAAACGTATGCTAAAAATGTACTCAGAATGAGCTTTTCAGTGAAGAGAAGCCAGGCACATTTTAGCTAGTTTTACTTGTAAGTGGGGTTGGAAATGCTTTTCAGGTTCAGTACTGGGCTCAAAACATGCAGCCCTGAGGTCTCTCATGATAGCAGGTGGTTAAATAGAAATTCGCTGCTCAGCTGACCCGGCAGGTGCAAACGTATGCTAAAAATGTACACAGAATGAGCTTTTCAGTGAATAGCAGCCAGGCACATTTTAGCTAGTTTTACTTGTAAGTGGGGTTGGAAATGCTTTTCAGGCTCAGTACTGGGCTCAAAACATGCAGCCCTGAGGTCTCCCATGACAGCAGGTGGTTAAATAGAAATTCGCTGCTCAGCTGACCCGGTAGGAGCAAATGTATGCCAAAAATGTACACAGAATGAGCTTTTCAGTGAAGAGCAGCCAGGCACATTTTAGCTAGTTTTACTTGTAAGTGGGGTTGGAAACGCTTTTCAGGATCAGTACTGGGCTCAAAACATGCAGCCCTGATGTCTCTCATGATAGCAGGTGGTTAAATAGAAATTCGCTGCTCAGCGGACCCGGCAGGTGCAAACGTATGCTAAAAATGTACACAGAATGAGCTTTTCAGTGAATAGCAGCCAGGCACATTTTAGCTAGTTTTACTTGTAAGTGGGGTTGGAAATGCTTTTCAGGCTCAGTACTGGGCTCAAAACATGCAGCCCTGAGGTCTCCCATGACAGCAGGTGGTTAAATAGAAATTCGCTGCTCAGCTGATCCGGTAGGAGCAAACGTATGCCAAAAATGTACAGAGAATGAGCTTTTCAGTGAATAGCAGCCAGGCACATTTTAGCTAGTTTTAATTGTAAGTGGGGTTAGAAACGCTTTTCAGGATCAGTACTGGGCTCAAAACATGCAGCCCTGATGTCTCTCTTGATATCAGGTGGTTAAATAGAAATTCGCTGCTCAGCGGACCCGGCAGGTGCAAATATATGCTAAAAATGTACTCAGAATGAGCTTTTCAGTGAAGAGAAGCCAGGCACATTTTAGCTAGTTTTACTTGTAAGTGGGGTTGGAAATGCTTTTCAGGCTCAGTACTGGGCTCAAAACATGCAGCCCTGAGGTCTCTCATGATAGCAGGTGGTTAAATAGAAATTCGCTGCTCAGCGGACCCGGCAGGTGCAAATGTATGCTAAAAATGTACTCAGAATGAGCTTTTCAGTGAAGAGAAGCCAGGCACATTTTAGCTAGTTTTACTTGTAAGTGGGGTTGGAAATGCTTTTCAGGCTCAGTACTGGGCTCAAAACATGCAGCCCTGAGGTCTCTCATGATAGCAGGTGGTTAAATAGAAATTCGCTGCTCAGCTGACCCGGCAGGTGCAAACGTATGCTAAAAATGTACTCAGAATGAGCTTTTCAGTGAAGAGAAGCCAGGCACATTTTAGCTAGTTTTACTTGTAAGTGGGGTTGGAAATGTTTTTCAGGCTCAGTACTGGGCTCAAAACATGCAGCCCTGAGGTCTCTCATGAAAGCAGGTGGTTGAATAGAAATTTGCTGCTCAGCTGACCCGGTAGGAGCAAACGTATGCCAAAAATGTACACAGAATGAGCTTTTCAGTGAATAGCAGCCAGGCACATTTTAGCTAGTTTTACTTGTAAGTGGGGTTGGAAATGCTTTTCAGGCTCAGTACTGGGCTCAAAACATGCAGCCCTGAGGTCTCCCATGACAGCAGGTGGTTAAATAGAAATTCGCTGCTCAGCTGACCCGGTAGGAGCAAACGTATGCCAAAAATGTACACAGAATGAGCTTTTCAGTGAATAGCAGCCAGGCACATTTTAGCTAGTTTTACTTGTAAGTGGGGTTGGAAACGCTTTTCAGGATCAGTACTGAGCTCAAAACATGCAGCCCTGATGTCTCTCATGATAGCAGGTGGTTAAATAGAAATTCGCTGCTCAGCTGACCCGGCAGGTGCAAACGTATGCTAAAAATGTACACAGAATGAGCTTTTCAGTGAATAGCAGCCAGGCACATTTTAGCTAGTTTTACTTGTAAGTGGGGTTGGAAATGCTTTTCAGGCTCAGTACTGGGCTCAAAACATGCAGTCCTGAGGTCTCCCATGACAGCAGGTGGTTAAATAGAAATTCGCTGCTCAGCTGACCCGGTAGGAGCAAACGTATGCCAAAAATGTACACAGAATGAGCTTTTCAGTGAATAGCAGCCAGGCACATTTTAGCTAGTTTTACTTGTAAGTGGGGTTGGAAATGCTTTTCAGGATCAGTACTGGGCTCAAAACATGCAGCCCTGAGGTCTCTCATGATAGCAGGTGGTTAAATAGAAATTCGCTGCTCAGCGGACCCGGCAGGTGCAAATGTATGCTAAAAATGTACTCAGAATGAGCTTTTCAGTGAAGAGAAGCCAGGCACATTTTAGCTAGTTTTACTTGTAAGTGGGGTTGGAAATGCTTTTCAGGCTCAGTACTGGGCTCAAAACATGCAGCCCTGAGGTCTCTCATGAAAGCAGGTGGTTAAATAGAAATTTGCTGCTCAGCTGACCCGGTAGGAGCAAACGTATGCCAAAAATGTACACAGAATGAGCTTTTCAGTGAATAGCAGCCAGGCACATTTTAGCTAGTTTTACTTGTAAGTGGGGTTGGAAATGCTTTTCAGGCTCAGTACTGGGCTCAAAACATGCAGCCCTGAGGTCTCCCATGACAGCAGGTGGTTAAATAGAAATTCGCTGCTCAGCTGACCCGGTAGGAGCAAACGTATGCCAAAAATGTACACAGAATGAGCTTTTCAGTGAATAGCAGCCAGGCACATTTTAGCTAGTTTTACTTGTAAGTGGGGTTGGAAACGCTTTTCAGGATCAGTACTGAGCTCAAAACATGCAGCCCTGATGTCTCTCATGATAGCAGGTGGTTAAATAGAAATTCGCTGCTCAGCTGACCCGGCAGGTGCAAACGTATGCTAAAAATGTACACAGAATGAGCTTTTCAGTGAATAGCAGCCAGGCACATTTTAGCTAGTTTTACTTGTAAGTGGGGTTGGAAATGCTTTTCAGGCTCAGTACTGGGCTCAAAACATGCAGTCCTGAGGTCTCCCATGACAGCAGGTGGTTAAATAGAAATTCTCTGCTCAGCTGACCCGGTAGGAGCAAACGTATGCCAAAAATGTACACAGAATGAGCTTTTCAGTGAATAGCAGCCAGGCACATTTTAGCTAGTTTTACTTGTAAGTGGGGTTGGAAACGCTTTTCAGGATCAGTACTGGGCTCAAAACATGCAGCCCTGATGTGTCTCATGATAGCAGGTGGTTAAATAGAAATTCGCTGCTCAGCGGACCCGGCAGGTGCAAATGTATGCTAAAAATGTACTCAGAATGAGCTTTTCAGTGAAGAGAAGCCAGGCACATTTTAGCTAGTTTTACTTGTAAGTAGGGTTGGAAATGCTTTTCAGGCTCAGTACTGGGCTCAAAACATGCAGCCCTGAGGTCTCTCATGATAGCAGGTGGTTAAATAGAAATTCGCTGCTCAGCTGACCCGGCAGGTGCAAACATATGCTAAAAATGTACTCAGAATGAGCTTTTCAGTGAAGAGAAGCCAGGCACATTTTAGCTAGTTTTACTTGTAAGTGGGGTTGGAAATGCTTTTCAGGCCCAGTACTGGGCTCAAAACATGCAGCCCTGAGGTCTCTCATGAAAGCAGGTGGTTAAATAGAAATTTGCTGCTCAGCTGACCCGGTAGGAGCAAACGTATGCCAAAAATGTACACAGAATGAGCTTTTCAGTGAATAGCAGCCAGGCACATTTTACCTAGTTTTACTTGTAAGTGGGGTTGGAAATGCTTTTCAGGCTCAGTACTGGGCTCAAAACATGCAGCCCTGAGGTCTCCCATGACAGCAGGTGGTTAAATAGAAATTCGCTGCTCAGCTGACCCGGTAGGAGCAAACGTATGCCAAAAATGTACACAGAATGAGCTTTTCAGTGAATAGCAGCCAGGCACATTTTAGCTAGTTTTACTTGTAAGTGGGGTTGGAAACGCTTTTCAGGATCAGTACTGGGCTCAAAACATGCAGCCCTGATGTCTCTCTTGATAGCAGGTGGTTAAATAGAAATTCGCTGCTCAGCTGACCCGGCAGGTGCAAACGTATGCTAAAATGTACTCAGAATGAGCTTTTCAGTGAAGAGAAGCCAGGCACATTTTAGCTAGTTTTACTTGTAAGTGGGGTTGGAAATGCTTTTCAGGCTCAGTACTGGGCTCAAAACATGCAGCCCTGAGGTCTCCCATGACAGCAGGTGGTTAAATAGAAATTCGCTGCTCAGCTGACCCGGCAGGTGCAAACGTATGCTAAAAATGTACACAGAATGAGCTTTTCAGTGAAGAGAAGCCAGGCACATTTTAGCTAGTTTTACTTGTAAGTGGGGTTGGAAATGCTTTTCAGGCTCAGTACTGGGCTCAAAACATGCAGCCCTGAGGTCTCTCATGATAGCAGGTGGTTAAATAGAAATTCGCTGCTCAGCTGACCCGGCAGGTGCAAACGTATGCTAAAAATGTACACAGAATGAGCTTTTCAGTGAATAGCAGCCAGGCACATTTTAGCTAGTTTTACTTGTAAGTGGGGTTGGAAATGCTTTTCAGGCTCAGTACTGGGCTCAAAACATGCAGCCCTGAGGTCTCCCATGACAGCAGGTGGTTAAATAGAAATTTGCTGCTCAGCTGACCCGGTAGGAGCAAACGTATGCCAAAAATGTACACAGAATGAGCTTTTCAGTGAATAGCAGCCAGGCACATTTTAGCTAGTTTTACTTGTAAGTGGGGTTGGAAACGCTTTTCAGGATCAGTACTGGGCTCAAAACATGCAGCCCTGATGTCTCTCATGATAGCAGGTGGTTAAATAGAAATTCGCTGCTCAGCTGACCCGGCAGGTGCAAACGTATGCTAAAAATGTACACAGAATGAGCTTTTCAGTGAATAGCAGCCAGGCACATTTTAGCTAGTTTTACTTGTAAGTGGGGTTGGAAATGCTTTTCAGGCTCAGTACTGGGCTCAAAACATGCAGCCCTGAGGTCTCCCATGACAGCAGGTGGTTAAATAGAAATTCGCTGCTCAGCTGATCCGGTAGGAGCAAACGTATGCCAAAAATGTACAGAGAATGAGCTTTTCAGTGAATAGCAGCCAGGCACATTTTAGCTAGTTTTACTTGTAAGTGGGGTTAGAAACGCTTTTCAGGATCAGTACTGGGCTCAAAACATGCAGCCCTGATGTCTCTCATGATAGCAGGTGGTTAAATAGAAATTCGCTGCTCAGCTGACCCGGTAGGAGCAAACGTATGCCAAAAATGTACACAGAATGAGCTTTTCAGTGAATAGCAGCCAGGCACATTTTAGCTAGTTTTACTTGTAAGTGGGGTTGGAAACGCTTTTCAGGATCAGTACTGGGCTCAAAACATGCAGCCCTGATGTCTCTCATGATAGCAGGTGGTTAAATAGAAATTCGCTGCTCAGCTGACCCGGCAGGTGCAAACGTATGCTAAAAATGTACTCAGAATGAGCTTTTCAGTGAAGAGAAGCCAGGCACATTTTAGCTAGTTTTACTTGTAAGTGGGGTTGGAAATGCTTTTCAGGTTCAGTACTGGGCTCAAAACATGCAGCCCTGAGGTCTCTCATGATAGCAGGTGGTTAAATAGAAATTCGCTGCTCAGCTGACCCGGCAGGTGCAAACGTATGCTAAAAATGTACACAGAATGAGCTTTTCAGTGAATAGCAGCCAGGCACATTTTAGCTAGTTTTACTTGTAAGTGGGGTTGGAAATGCTTTTCAGGCTCAGTACTGGGCTCAAAACATGCAGCCCTGAGGTCTCCCATGACAGCAGGTGGTTAAATAGAAATTCGCTGCTCAGCTGACCCGGTAGGAGCAAATGTATGCCAAAAATGTACACAGAATGAGCTTTTCAGTGAATAGCAGCCAGGCACATTTTAGCTAGTTTTACTTGTAAGTGGGGTTGGAAACGCTTTTCAGGATCAGTACTGGGCTCAAAACATGCAGCCCTGATGTCTCTCATGATAGCAGGTGGTTAAATAGAAATTCGCTGCTCAGCTGACCCGGCAGGTGCAAACGTATGCTAAAAATGTACACAGAATGAGCTTTTCAGTGAATAGCAGCCAGGCACATTTTAGCTAGTTTTACTTGTAAGTGGGGTTGGAAATGCTTTTCAGGCTCAGTACTGGGCTCAAAACATGCAGCCCTGAGGTCTCCCATGACAGCAGGTGGTTAAATAGAAATTCGCTGCTCAGCTGATCCGGTAGGAGCAAACGTATGCCAAAAATGAACAGAGAATGAGCTTTTCAGTGAATAGCAGCCAGGCACATTTTAGCTAGTTTTACTTGTAAGTGGGGTTAGAAACGCTTTTCAGGATCAGTACTGGGCTCAAAACATGCAGCCCTGATGTCTCTCATGATAGCAGGTGGTTAAATAGAAATTCGCTGCTCAGCTGACCCGGTAGGAGCAAACGTATGCCAAAAATGTACACAGAATGAGCTTTTCAGTGAATAGCAGCCAGGCACATTTTAGCTAGTTTTACTTGTAAGTGGGGTTGGAAACGCTTTTCAGGATCAGTACTGGGCTCAAAACATGCAGCCCTGATGTCTCTCATGATAGCAGGTGGTTAAATAGAAATTCGCTGCTCAGCTGACCCGGCAGGTGCAAACGTATGCTAAAAATGTACTCAGAATGAGCTTTTCAGTGAAGAGAAGCCAGGCACATTTTAGCTAGTTTTACTTGTAAGTGGGGTTGGAAATGCTTTTCAGGTTCAGTACTGGGCTCAAAACATGCAGCCCTGAGGTCTCATGATAGCAGGTGGTTAAATAGAAATTCGCTGCTCAGCTGACCCGGCAGGTGCAAACGTATGCTAAAAATGTACACAGAATGAGCTTTTCAGTGAATAGCAGCCAGGCACATTTTAGCTAGTTTTACTTGTAAGTGGGGTTGGAAACGCTTTTCAGGATCAGTACTGGGCTCAAAACATGCAGCCCTGATGTCTCTCTTGATAGCAGGTGGTTAAATAGAAATTCGCTGCTCAGCGGACCCGGCAGGTGCAAATATATGCTAAAAATGTACTCAGAATGAGCTTTTCAGTGAAGAGAAGCCAGGCACATTTTAGCTAGTTTTACTTGTAAGTGGGGTTGGAAATGCTTTTCAGGCTCAGTACTGGGCTCAAAACATGCAGCCCTGAGGTCTCTCATGATAGCAGGTGGTTAAATAGAAATTCGCTGCTCAGCTGACCCGGCAGGTGCAAACGTATGCTAAAAATGTACTCAGAATGAGCTTTTCAGTGAAGAGAAGCCAGGCACATTTTAGCTAGTTTTACTTGTAAGTGGGGTTGGAAATGCTTTTCAGGCTCAGTACTGGGCTCAAAACATGCAGTCCTGAGGTCTCCCATGACAGCAGGTGGTTAAATAGAAATTCGCTGCTCAGCTGACCCGGTAGGAGCAAACGTATGCCAAAAATGTACACAGAATGAGCTTTTCAGTGAATAGCAGCCAGGCACATTTTAGCTAGTTTTACTTGTAAGTGGGGTTGGAAACGCTTTTCAGGATCAGTACTGGGCTCAAAACATGCAGCCCTGATGTGTCTCATGATAGCAGGTGGTTAAATAGAAATTCGCTGCTCAGCTGACCCGGCAGGTGCAAACGTATGCTAAAAATGTACACAGAATGAGCTTTTCAGTGAATGGCAGCCAGGCACATTTTAGCTAGTTTTACTTGTAAGTGGGGTTGGAAATGCTTTTCAGGCTCAGTACTGGGCTCAAAACATGCAGCCCTGAGGTCTCTCATGATAGCAGGTGGTTAAATAGAAATTCGCTGCTCAGCTGACCCGGCAGGTGCAAACGTATGCTAAAAATGTACTCAGAATGAGCTTTTCAGTGAAGAGACGCCAGGCACATTTTAGCTAGTTTTACTTGTAAGTGGGGTTGGAAATGCTTTTCAGGCTCAGTACTGGGCTCAAAACATGCAGCCCTGAGGTCTCTCATGATAGCAGGTGGTTAAATAGAAATTCGCTGCTCAGCGGACCCGGCAGGTGCAAATGTATGCTAAAAATGTACTCAGAATGAGCTTTTCAGTGAAGAGAAGCCAGGCACATTTTAGCTAGTTTTACTTGTAAGTAGGGTTGGAAATGCTTTTCAGGCTCAGTACTGGGCTCAAAACATGCAGCCCTGAGGTCTCCCATGACAGCAGGTGGTTAAATAGAAATTCGCTGCTCAGCTGACCCGGCAGGTGCAAACGTATGCTAAAAATGTACACAGAATGAGCTTTTCAGTGAAGAGAAGCCAGGCACATTTTAGCTAGTTTTACTTGTAAGTGGGGTTGGAAATGCTTTTCAGGCTCAGTACTGGGCTCAAAACATGCAGCCCTGAGGTCTCTCATGATAGCAGGTGGTTAAATAGAAATTCGCTGCTCAGCTGACCCGGCAGGTGCAAATGTATGCTAAAAATGTACACAGAATGAGCTTTTCAGTGAATAGCAGCCAGGCACATTTTAGCTAGTTTTACTTGTAAGTGGGGTTGGAAATGCTTTTCAGGCTCAGTACTGGGCTCAAAACATGCAGCCCTGAGGTCTCCCATGACAGCAGGTGGTTAAAAAGAAATTCGCTGCTCAGCTGACCCGGTAGGAGCAAACGTATGCCAAAAATGTACACAGAATGAGCTTTTCAGTGAATAGCAGCCAGGCACATTTTAGCTAGTTTTACTTGTAAGTGGGGTTGGAAACGCTTTTCAGGATCAGTACTGGGCTCAAAACATGCAGCCCTGGTGTTTCTCATGATAGCAGGTGGTTAAATAGAAATTCGCTGCTCAGCTGACCCGGCAGGTGCAAACGTATGCTAAAAATGTACACAGAATGAGCTTTTCAGTGAATAGCAGCCAGGCACATTTTAGCTAGTTTTACTTGTAAGTGGGGTTGGAAATGCTTTTCAGGCTCAGTACTGGGCTCAAAACATGCAGCCCTGAGGTCTCCCATGACAGCAGGTGGTTAAATAGAAATTCGCTGCTCAGCTGATCCGGTAGGAGCAAACGTATGCCAAAAATGTACAGAGAATGAGCTTTTCAGTGAATAGCAGCCAGGCACATTTTAGCTAGTTTTACTTGTAAGTGGGGTTAGAAACGCTTTTCAGGATCAGTACTGGGCTCAAAACATGCAGCCCTGATGTCTCTCATGATAGCAGGTGGTTAAATAGAAATTCGCTGCTCAGCTGACCCGGTAGGAGCAAACGTATGCCAAAAATGTACACAGAATGAGCTTTTCAGTGAATAGCAGCCAGGCACATTTTAGCTAGTTTTACTTGTAAGTGGGGTTGGAAACGCTTTTCAGGATCAGTACTGGGCTCAAAACATGCAGCCCTGATGTCTCTCATGATAGCAGGTGGTTAAATAGAAATTCGCTGCTCAGCTGACCCGGCAGGTGCAAACGTATGCTAAAAATGTACTCAGAATGAGCTTTTCAGTGAAGAGAAGCCAGGCACATTTTAGCTAGTTTTACTTGTAAGTGGGGTTGGAAATGCTTTTCAGGTTCAGTACTGGGCTCAAAACATGCAGCCCTGATGTCTCTCTTGATAGCAGGTGGTTAAATAGAAATTCGCTGCTCAGCGGACCCGGCAGGTGCAAATATATGCTAAAAATGTACTCAGAATGAGCTTTTCAGTGAAGAGAAGCCAGGCACATTTTAGCTAGTTTTACTTGTAAGTGGGGTTGGAAATGCTTTTCAGGCTCAGTACTGGGCTCAAAACATGCAGCCCTGAGGTCTCTCATGATAGCAGGTGGTTAAATAGAAATTCGCTGCTCAGCTGACCCGGCAGGTGCAAATGTATGCTAAAAATGTACTCAGAATGAGCTTTTCAGTGAAGAGAAGCCAGGCACATTTTAGCTAGTTTTACTTGTAAGTGGGGTTGGAAATGCTTTTCAGGCTCAGTACTGGGCTCAAAACATGCAGCCCTGAGGTCTCTCATGATAGCAGGTGGTTAAATAGAAATTCGCTGCTCAGCTGACCCGGCAGGTGCAAACGTATGCTAAAAATGTACTCAGAATGAGCTTTTCAGTGAAGAGAAGCCAGGCACATTTTAGCTAGTTTTACTTGTAAGTGGGGTTGGAAATGCTTTTCAGGCCCAGTACTGGGCTCAAAACATGCAGCCCTGAGGTCTCTCATGAAAGCAGGTGGTTAAATAGAAATTTGCTGCTCAGCTGACCCGGTAGGAGCAAACGTATGCCAAAAATGTACACAGAATGAGCTTTTCAGTGAATAGCAGCCAGGCACATTTTACCTAGTTTTACTTGTAAGTGGGGTTGGAAATGCTTTTCAGGCTCAGTACTGGGCTCAAAACATGCAGCCCTGAGGTCTCCCATGACAGCAGGTGGTTAAATAGAAATTCGCTGCTCAGCTGACCCGGTAGGAGCAAACGTATGCCAAAAATGTACACAGAATGAGCTTTTCAGTGAATAGCAGCCAGGCACATTTTAGCTAGTTTTACTTGTAAGTGGGGTTGGAAACGCTTTTCAGGATCAGTACTGGGCTCAAAACATGCAGCCCTGATGTCTCTCTTGATAGCAGGTGGTTAAATAGAAATTCGCTGCTCAGCTGACCCGGCAGGTGCAAACGTATGCTAAAAATGTACTCAGAATGAGCTTTTCAGTGAAGAGAAGCCAGGCACATTTTAGCTAGTTTTACTTGTAAGTGGGGTTGGAAATGCTTTTCAGGCTCAGTACTGGGCTCAAAACATGCAGCCCTGAGGTCTCCCATGACAGCAGGTGGTTAAATAGAAATTCGCTGCTCAGCTGACCCGGCAGGTGCAAACGTATGCTAAAAATGTACACAGAATGAGCTTTTCAGTGAAGAGAAGCCAGGCACATTTTAGCTAGTTTTACTTGTAAGTGGGGTTGGAAATGCTTTTCAGGCTCAGTACTGGGCTCAAAACATGCAGCCCTGAGGTCTCTCATGATAGCAGGTGGTTAAATAGAAATTAGCTGCTCAGCTGACCCGGCAGGTGCAAACGTATGCTAAAAATGTACACAGAATGAGCTTTTCAGTGAATAGCAGCCAGGCACATTTTAGCTAGTTTTACTTGTAAGTGGGGTTGGAAATGCTTTTCAGGCTCAGTACTGGGCTCAAAACATGCAGCCCTGAGGTCTCCCATGACAGCAGGTGGTTAAATAGAAATTCGCTGCTCAGCTGACCCGGTAGGAGCAAACGTATGCCAAAAATGTACACAGAATGAGCTTTTCAGTGAATAGCAGCCAGGCACATTTTAGCTAGTTTTACTTGTAAGTGGGGTTGGAAACGCTTTTCAGGATCAGTACTGGGCTCAAAACATGCAGCCCTGATGTCTCTCATGATAGCAGGTGGTTAAATAGAAATTCGCTGCTCAGCTGACCCGGCAGGTGCAAACGTATGCTAAAAATGTACACAGAATGAGCTTTTCAGTGAATAGCAGCCAGGCACATTTTAGCTAGTTTTACTTGTAAGTGGGGTTGGAAATGCTTTTCAGGCTCAGTACTGGGCTCAAAACATGCAGCCCTGAGGTCTCCCATGACAGCAGGTGGTTAAATAGAAATTCGCTGCTCAGCTGATCCGGTAGGAGCAAACGTATGCCAAAAATGTACAGAGAATGAGCTTTTCAGTGAATAGCAGCCAGGCACATTTTAGCTAGTTTTACTTGTAAGTGGGGTTAGAAACGCTTTTCAGGATCAGTACTGGGCTCAAAACATGCAGCCCTGATGTCTCTCATGATAGCAGGTGGTTAAATAGAAATTCGCTGCTCAGCTGACCCGGTAGGAGCAAACGTATGCCAAAAATGTACACAGAATGAGCTTTTCAGTGAATAGCAGCCAGGCACATTTTAGCTAGTTTTACTTGTAAGTGGGGTTGGAAACGCTTTTCAGGATCAGTACTGGGCTCAAAACATGCAGCCCTGATGTCTCTCATGATAGCAGGTGGTTAAATAGAAATTCGCTGCTCAGCTGACCCGGCAGGTGCAAACGTATGCTAAAAATGTACTCAGAATGAGCTTTTCAGTGAAGAGAAGCCAGGCACATTTTAGCTAGTTTTACTTGTAAGTGGGGTTGGAAATGCTTTTCAGGTTCAGTACTGGGCTCAAAACATGCAGCCCTGATGTCTCTCTTGATAGCAGGTGGTTAAATAGAAATTCGCTGCTCAGCGGACCCGGCAGGTGCAAATATATGCTAAAAATGTACTCAGAATGAGCTTTTCAGTGAAGAGAAGCCAGGCACATTTTAGCTAGTTTTACTTGTAAGTGGGGTTGGAAATGCTTTTCAGGCTCAGTACTGGGCTCAAAACATGCAGCCCTGAGGTCTCTCATGATAGCAGGTGGTTAAATAGAAATTCGCTGCTCAGCTGACCCGGCAGGTGCAAATGTATGCTAAAAATGTACTCAGAATGAGCTTTTCAGTGAAGAGAAGCCAGGCACATTTTAGCTAGTTTTACTTGTAAGTGGGGTTGGAAATGCTTTTCAGGCTCAGTACTGGGCTCAAAACATGCAGCCCTGAGGTCTCTCATGATAGCAGGTGGTTAAATAGAAATTCGCTGCTCAGCTGACCCGGCAGGTGCAAACGTATGCTAAAAATGTACTCAGAATGAGCTTTTCAGTGAAGAGAAGCCAGGCACATTTTAGCTAGTTTTACTTGTAAGTGGGGTTGGAAATGCTTTTCAGGCTCAGTACTGGGCTCAAAACATGCAGCCCTGAGGTCTCTCATGATAGCAGGTGGTTAAATAGAAATTCGCTGCTCAGCGGACCCGGCAGGTGCAAATGTATGCTAAAAATGTACTCAGAATGAGCTTTTCAGTGAAGAGAAGCCAGGCACATTTTAGCTAGTTTTACTTGTAAGTAGGGTTGGAAATGCTTTTCAGGCTCAGTACTGGGCTCAAAACATGCAGCCCTGAGGTCTCTCATGATAGCAGGTGGTTAAATAGAAATTTGCTGCTCAGCTGACCCGGTAGGAGCAAACGTATGCCAAAAATGTACACAGAATGAGCTTTTCAGTGAATAGCAGCCAGGCACATTTTACCTAGTTTTACTTGTAAGTGGGGTTGGAAATGCTTTTCAGGCTCAGTACTGGGCTCAAAACATGCAGCCCTGAGGTCTCCCATGACAGCAGGTGGTTAAATAGAAATTCGCTGCTCAGCTGACCCGGTAGGAGCAAACGTATGCCAAAAATGTACACAGAATGAGCTTTTCAGTGAATAGCAGCCAGGCACATTTTAGCTAGTTTTACTTGTAAGTGGGGTTGGAAACGCTTTTCAGGATCAGTACTGGGCTCAAAACATGCAGCCCTGATGTCTCTCTTGATAGCAGGTGGTTAAATAGAAATTCGCTGCTCAGCTGACCCGGCAGGTGCAAACGTATGCTAAAAATGTACTCAGAATGAGCTTTTCAGTGAAGAGAAGCCAGGCACATTTTAGCTAGTTTTACTTGTAAGTGGGGTTGGAAATGCTTTTCAGGCTCAGTACTGGGCTCAAAACATGCAGCCCTGAGGTCTCCCATGACAGCAGGTGGTTAAATAGAAATTCGCTGCTCAGCTGACCCGGCAGGTGCAAACGTATGCTAAAAATGTACACAGAATGAGCTTTTCAGTGAAGAGAAGCCAGGCACATTTTAGCTAGTTTTACTTGTAAGTGGGGTTGGAAATGCTTTTCAGGCTCAGTACTGGGCTCAAAACATGCAGCCCTGAGGTCTCTCATGATAGCAGGTGGTTAAATAGAAATTCGCTGCTCAGCTGACCCGGCAGGTGCAAACGTATGCTAAAAATGTACACAGAATGAGCTTTTCAGTGAATAGCAGCCAGGCACATTTTAGCTAGTTTTACTTGTAAGTGGGATTGGAAATGCTTTTCAGGCTCAGTACTGGGCTCAAAACATGCAGCCCTGAGGTCTCCCATGACAGCAGGTGGTTAAATAGAAATTCGCTGCTCAGCTGACCCGGTAGGAGCAAACGTATGCCAAAAATGTACACAGAATGAGCTTTTCAGTGAATAGCAGCCAGGCACATTTTAGCTAGTTTTACTTGTAAGTGGGGTTGGAAACGCTTTTCAGGATCAGTACTGGGCTCAAAACATGCAGCCCTGATGTCTCTCATGATAGCAGGTGGTTAAATAGAAATTCGCTGCTCAGCTGACCCGGCAGGTGCAAACGTATGCTAAAAATGTACACAGAATGAGCTTTTCAGTGAATAGCAGCCAGGCACATTTTAGCTAGTTTTACTTGTAAGTGGGGTTGGAAATGCTTTTCAGGCTCAGTACTGGGCTCAAAACATGCAGCCCTGATGTCTCTCATGATAGCAGGTGGTTAAATAGAAATTCGCTGCTCAGCTGACCCGGTAGGAGCAAACGTATGCCAAAAATGTACACAGAATGAGCTTTTCAGTGAATAGCAGCCAGGCACATTTTAGCTAGTTTTACTTGTAAGTGGGGTTGGAAACGCTTTTCAGGATCAGTACTGGGCTCAAAACATGCAGCCCTGATGTCTCTCATGATAGCAGGTGGTTAAATAGAAATTCGCTGCTCAGCTGACCCGGCAGGTGCAAACGTATGCTAAAAATGTACTCAGAATGAGCTTTTCAGTGAAGAGAAGCCAGGCACATTTTAGCTAGTTTTACTTGTAAGTGGGGTTGGAAATGCTTTTCAGGTTCAGTACTGGGCTCAAAACATGCAGCCCTGATGTCTCTCTTGATAGCAGGTGGTTAAATAGAAATTCGCTGCTCAGCGGACCCGGCAGGTGCAAATATATGCTAAAAATGTACTCAGAATGAGCTTTTCAGTGAAGAGAAGCCAGGCACATTTTAGCTAGTTTTACTTGTAAGTGGGGTTGGAAATGCTTTTCAGGCTCAGTACTGGGCTCAAAACATGCAGCCCTGAGGTCTCTCATGATAGCAGGTGGTTAAATAGAAATTCGCTGCTCAGCTGACCCGGCAGGTGCAAATGTATGCTAAAAATGTACTCAGAATGAGCTTTTCAGTGAAGAGAAGCCAGGCACATTTTAGCTAGTTTTACTTGTAAGTGGGGTTGGAAATGCTTTTCAGGCTCAGTACTGGGCTCAAAACATGCAGCCCTGAGGTCTCTCATGATAGCAGGTGGTTAAATAGAAATTCGCTGCTCAGCTGACCCGGCAGGTGCAAACGTATGCTAAAAATGTACTCAGAATGAGCTTTTCAGTGAAGAGAAGCCAGGCACATTTTAGCTAGTTTTACTTGTAAGTGGGGTTGGAAATGCTTTTCAGGCTCAGTACTGGGCTCAAAACATGCAGCCCTGAGGTCTCTCATGATAGCAGGTGGTTAAATAGAAATTCGCTGCTCAGCGGACCCGGCAGGTGCAAATGTATGCTAAAAATTTACTCAGAATGAGCTTTTCAGTGAAGAGAAGCCAGGCACATTTTAGCTAGTTTTACTTGTAAGTGGGGTTGGAAATGCTTTTCAGGCTCAGTACTGGGCTCAAAACATGCAGCCCTGAGGTCTCTCATGATAGCAGGTGGTTAAATAGAAATTCGCTGCTCAGCTGAACTGGCAGGTGCAAACGTATGCTAAAAATGTACTCAGAATGAGCTTTTCAGTGAAGAGAAGCCAGGCACATTTTAGCTAGTTTTACTTGTAAGTGGGGTTGGAAATGTTTTTCAGGCTCAGTACTGGGCTCAAAACATGCAGCCCTGAGGTCTCTCATGAAAGCAGGTGGTTAAATAGAAATTTGCTGCTCAGCTGACCCGGTAGGAGCAAACGTATGCCAAAAATGTACACAGAATGAGCTTTTCAGTGAATAGCAGCCAGGCACATTTTAGCTAGTTTTACTTGTAAGTGGGGTTGGAAATGCTTTTCAGGCTCAGTACTGGGCTCAAAACATGCAGCCCTGAGGTCTCCCATGACAGCAGGTGGTTAAATAGAAATTCGCTGCTCAGCTGGCCCGGTAGGAGCAAACGTATGCCAAAAATGTACACAGAATGAGCTTTTCAGTGAATAGCAGCCAGGCACATTTTAGCTAGTTTTACTTGTAAGTGGGGTTGGAAACACTTTTCAGGATCAGTACTGGGCTCAAAACATGCAGCCCTGATGTCTCTCATGATAGCAGGTGGTTAAATAGAAATTCGCTGCTCAGCTGACCCGGCAGGTGCAAACGTATGCTAAAAATGTACACAGAATGAGCTTTTCAGTGAATAGCAGCCAGGCACATTTTAGCTAGTTTTACTTGTAAGTGGGGTTGGAAATGCTTTTCAGGCTCAGTACTGGGCTCAAAACATGCAGCCCTGAGGTCTCCCATGACAGCAGGTGGTTAAATAGAAATTCGCTGCTCAGCTGACCCGGTAGGAGCAAACGTATGCCAAAAATGTACACAGAATGAGCTTTTCAGTGAATAGCAGCCAGGCACATTTTAGCTAGTTTTACTTGTAAGTGGGGTTGGAAACGCTTTTTAGGATCAGTACTGGGCTCAAAACATGCAGCCCTGATGTGTCTCATGATAGCAGGTGGTTAAATAGAAATTCGCTGCTCAGCTGACCCGGCAGGTGCAAACGTATGCTAAAAATGTACACAGAATGAGCTTTTCAGTGAATAGCAGCCAGGCACATTTTAGCTAGTTTTACTTGTAAGTGGGGTTGGAAATGCTTTTCAGGCTCAGTACTGGGCTCAAAACATGCAGCCCTGAGGTCTCCCATGACAGCAGGTGGTTAAATAGAAATTCGCTGCTCAGCTGATCCGGTAGGAGCAAACGTATGCCAAAAATGTACAGAGAATGAGCTTTTCAGTGAATAGCAGCCAGGCACATTGTAGCTAGTTTTACTTGTAAGTGGGGTTGGAAATGCTTTTCAGGCTCAGTACTGGGCTCAAAACATGCAGCCCTGAGGTCTCTCATGATAGCAGGTGGTTAAATAGAAATTCGCTGCTCAGCGGACCCGGCAGGTGCAAATGTATGCTAAAAATTTACTCAGAATGAGCTTTTCAGTGAAGAGAAGCCAGGCACATTTTAGCTAGTTTTACTTGTAAGTGGGGTTGGAAATGCTTTTCAGGCTCAGTACTGGGCTCAAAACATGCAGCCCTGAGGTCTCTCATGATAGCAGGTGGTTAAATAGAAATTCGCTGCTCAGCTGAACTGGCAGGTGCAAACGTATGCTAAAAATGTACTCAGAATGAGCTTTTCAGTGAAGAGAAGCCAGGCACATTTTAGCTAGTTTTACTTGTAAGTGGGGTTGGAAATGTTTTTCAGGCTCAGTACTGGGCTCAAAACATGCAGCCCTGAGGTCTCTCATGAAAGCAGGTGGTTAAATAGAAATTTGCTGCTCAGCTGACCCGGTAGGAGCAAACGTATGCCAAAAATGTACACAGAATGAGCTTTTCAGTGAATAGCAGCCAGGCACATTTTAGCTAGTTTTACTTGTAAGTGGGGTTGGAAATGCTTTTCAGGCTCAGTACTGGGCTCAAAACATGCAGCCCTGAGGTCTCCCATGACAGCAGGTGGTTAAATAGAAATTCGCTGCTCAGCTGGCCCGGTAGGAGCAAACGTATGCCAAAAATGTACACAGAATGAGCTTTTCAGTGAATAGCAGCCAGGCACATTTTAGCTAGTTTTACTTGTAAGTGGGGTTGGAAACGCTTTTCAGGATCAGTACTGGGCTCAAAACATGCAGCCCTGATGTCTCTCATGATAGCAGGTGGTTAAATAGAAATTCGCTGCTCAGCTGACCCGGCAGGTGCAAACGTATGCTAAAAATGTACACAGAATGAGCTTTTCAGTGAATAGCAGCCAGGCACATTTTAGCTAGTTTTACTTGTAAGTGGGGTTGGAAATGCTTTTCAGGCTCAGTACTGGGCTCAAAACATGCAGCCCTGAGGTCTCCCATGACAGCAGGTGGTTAAATAGAAATTCGCTGCTCAGCTGACCCGGTAGGAGCAAACGTATGCCAAAAATGTACACAGAATGAGCTTTTCAGTGAATAGCAGCCAGGCACATTTTAGCTAGTTTTACTTGTAAGTGGGGTTGGAAACGCTTTTTAGGATCAGTACTGGGCTCAAAACATGCAGCCCTGATGTGTCTCATGATAGCAGGTGGTTAAATAGAAATTCGCTGCTCAGCTGACCCGGCAGGTGCAAACGTATGCTAAAAATGTACACAGAATGAGCTTTTCAGTGAATAGCAGCCAGGCACATTTTAGCTAGTTTTACTTGTAAGTGGGGTTGGAAATGCTTTTCAGGCTCAGTACTGGGCTCAAAACATGCAGCCCTGAGGTCTCCCATGACAGCAGGTGGTTAAATAGAAATTCGCTGCTCAGCTGACCCGGTAGGAGCAAACGTATGCCAAAAATGTACACAGAATGAGCTTTTCAGTGAATAGCAGCCAGGCACATTTTAGCTAGTTTTACTTGTAAGTGGGGTTGGAAACGCTTTTCAGGATCAGTACTGGGCTCAAAACATGCAGCCCTGATGTCTCTCATGATAGCAGGTGGTTAAATAGAAATTCGCTGCTCAGCTGACCCGGCAGGTGCAAACGTATGCTAAAAATGTACACAGAATGAGCTTTTCAGTGAATAGCAGCCAGGCACATTTTAGCTAGTTTTACTTGTAAGTGGGGTTGGAAATGCTTTTCAGGCTCAGTACTGGGCTCAAAACATGCAGCCCTGAGGTCTCCCATGACAGCAGGTGGTTAAATAGAAATTCGCTGCTCAGCTGATCCGGTAGGAGCAAACGTATGCCAAAAATGTACAGAGAATGAGCTTTTCAGTGAATAGCAGCCAGGCACATTTTAGCTAGTTTTACTTGTAAGTGGGGTTAGAAACGCTTTTCAGGATCAGTACTGGGCTCAAAACATGCAGCCCTGATGTCTCTCATGATAGCAGGTGGTTAAATAGAAATTCGCTGCTCAGCTGACCCGGTAGGAGCAAACGTATGCCAAAAATGTACACAGAATGAGCTTTTCAGTGAATAGCAGCCAGGCACATTTTAGCTAGTTTTACTTGTAAGTGGGGTTGGAAACGCTTTTCAGGATCAGTACTGGGCTCAAAACATGCAGCCCTGATGTCTCTCATGATAGCAGGTGGTTAAATAGAAATTCGCTGCTCAGCTGACCCGGCAGGTGCAAACGTATGCTAAAAATGTACTCAGAATGAGCTTTTCAGTGAAGAGAAGCCAGGCACATTTTAGCTAGTTTTACTTGTAAGTGGGGTTGGAAATGCTTTTCAGGCTCAGTACTGGGCTCAAAACATGCAGCCCTGAGGTCTCCCATGACAGCAGGTGGTTAAATAGAAATTCGCTGCTCAGCTGACCCGGTAGGAGCAAACGTATGCCAAAAATGTACACAGAATGAGCTTTTCAGTGAATAGCAGCCAGGCACATTTTAGCTAGTTTTACTTGTAAGTGGGGTTGGAAACGCTTTTTAGGATCAGTACTGGGCTCAAAACATGCAGCCCTGATGTGTCTCATGATAGCAGGTGGTTAAATAGAAATTCGCTGCTCAGCTGACCCGGCAGGTGCAAACGTATGCTAAAAATGTACACAGAATGAGCTTTTCAGTGAATAGCAGCCAGGCACATTTTAGCTAGTTTTACTTGTAAGTGGGGTTGGAAATGCTTTTCAGGCTCAGTACTGGGCTCAAAACATGCAGCCCTGAGGTCTCCCATGACAGCAGGTGGTTAAATAGAAATTCGCTGCTCAGCTGATCCGGTAGGAGCAAACGTATGCCAAAAATGTACAGAGAATGAGCTTTTCAGTGAATAGCAGCCAGGCACATTGTAGCTAGTTTTACTTGTAAGTGGGGTTGGAAATGCTTTTCAGGCTCAGTACTGGGCTCAAAACATGCAGCCCTGAGGTCTCTCATGATAGCAGGTGGTTAAATAGAAATTCGCTGCTCAGCGGACCCGGCAGGTGCAAATGTATGCTAAAAATTTACTCAGAATGAGCTTTTCAGTGAAGAGAAGCCAGGCACATTTTAGCTAGTTTTACTTGTAAGTGGGGTTGGAAATGCTTTTCAGGCTCAGTACTGGGCTCAAAACATGCAGCCCTGAGGTCTCTCATGATAGCAGGTGGTTAAATAGAAATTCGCTGCTCAGCTGAACTGGCAGGTGCAAACGTATGCTAAAAATGTACTCAGAATGAGCTTTTCAGTGAAGAGAAGCCAGGCACATTTTAGCTAGTTTTACTTGTAAGTGGGGTTGGAAATGTTTTTCAGGCTCAGTACTGGGCTCAAAACATGCAGCCCTGAGGTCTCTCATGAAAGCAGGTGGTTAAATAGAAATTTGCTGCTCAGCTGACCCGGTAGGAGCAAACGTATGCCAAAAATGTACACAGAATGAGCTTTTCAGTGAATAGCAGCCAGGCACATTTTAGCTAGTTTTACTTGTAAGTGGGGTTGGAAATGCTTTTCAGGCTCAGTACTGGGCTCAAAACATGCAGCCCTGAGGTCTCCCATGACAGCAGGTGGTTAAATAGAAATTCGCTGCTCAGCGGCCCGGTAGGAGCAAACGTATGCCAAAAATGTACACAGAATGAGCTTTTCAGTGAATAGCAGCCAGGCACATTTTAGCTAGTTTTACTTGTAAGTGGGGTTGGAAACGCTTTTCAGGATCAGTACTGGGCTCAAAACATGCAGCCCTGATGTCTCTCATGATAGCAGGTGGTTAAATAGAAATTCGCTGCTCAGCTGACCCGGCAGGTGCAAACGTATGCTAAAAATGTACACAGAATGAGCTTTTCAGTGAATAGCAGCCAGGCACATTTTAGCTAGTTTTACTTGTAAGTGGGGTTGGAAATGCTTTTCAGGCTCAGTACTGGGCTCAAAACATGCAGCCCTGAGGTCTCCCATGACAGCAGGTGGTTAAATAGAAATTCGCTGCTCAGCTGACCCGGTAGGAGCAAACGTATGCCAAAAATGTACACAGAATGAGCTTTTCAGTGAATAGCAGCCAGGCACATTTTAGCTAGTTTTACTTGTAAGTGGGGTTGGAAACGCTTTTTAGGATCAGTACTGGGCTCAAAACATGCAGCCCTGATGTGTCTCATGATAGCAGGTGGTTAAATAGAAATTCGCTGCTCAGCTGACCCGGCAGGTGCAAACGTATGCTAAAAATGTACACAGAATGAGCTTTTCAGTGAATAGCAGCCAGGCACATTTTAGCTAGTTTTACTTGTAAGTGGGGTTGGAAATGCTTTTCAGGCTCAGTACTGGGCTCAAAACATGCAGCCCTGAGGTCTCCCATGACAGCAGGTGGTTAAATAGAAATTCGCTGCTCAGCTGATCCGGTAGGAGCAAACGTATGCCAAAAATGTACAGAGAATGAGCTTTTCAGTGAATAGCAGCCAGGCACATTGTAGCTAGTTTTACTTGTAAGTGGGGTTGGAAATGCTTTTCAGGCTCAGTACTGGGCTCAAAACATGCAGCCCTGAGGTCTCTCATGATAGCAGGTGGTTAAATAGAAATTCGCTGCTCAGCTGACCCGGCAGGTGCAAACGTATGCTAAAAATGTACTCAGAATGAGCTTTTCAGTGAAGAGAAGCCAGGCACATTTTAGCTAGTTTTACTTGTAAGTGGGGTTGGAAATGCTTTTCAGGCCCAGTACTGGGCTCAAAACATGCAGCCCTGAGGTCTCTCATGAAAGCAGGTGGTTAAATAGAAATTTGCTGCTCAGCTGACCCGGTAGGAGCAAACGTATGCCAAAAATGTACTCAGAATGAGCTTTTCAGTGAAGAGAAGCCAGGCACATTTTAGCTAGTTTTACTTGTAAGTGGGGTTGGAAATGCTTTTCAGGCTCAGTACTGGGCTCAAAACATGCAGCCCTGAGGTCTCTCTTGATAGCAGGTGGTTAAATAGAAATTCGCTGCTCAGCGGACCCGGCAGGTGCAAATGTATGCCAAAAATGTACTCAGAATTAGCTTTTCAGTGAATAGCAGCCAGGCACATTTTAGCTAGTTTTACTTGTAAGTGGGGTTGGAAACGCTTTTCAGGATCAGTACTGGGCTCAAAACATGCAGCCCTGATGTCTCTCATGATAGCAGGTGGTTAAATAGAAATTCGCTGCTCAGCTGACCCGGCAGGTGCAAACGTATGCTAAAAATGTACACAGAATGAGCTTTTCAGTGAATAGCAGCCAGGCACATTTTAGCTAGTTTTACTTGTAAGTGGGGTTGGAAATGCTTTTCAGGCTCAGTACTGGGCTCAAAACATGCAGCCCTGAGGTCTCCCATGACAGCAGGTGGTTAAATAGAAATTCGCTGCTCAGCTGACCCGGTAGGAGCAAACGTATGCCAAAAATGTACACAGAATGAGCTTTTCAGTGAATAGCAGCCAGGCACATTTTAGCTAGTTTTACTTGTAAGTGGGGTTGGAAACGCTTTTTAGGATCAGTACTGGGCTCAAAACATGCAGCCCTGATGTGTCTCATGATAGCAGGTGGTTAAATAGAAATTCGCTGCTCAGCTGACCCGGCAGGTGCAAACGTATGCTAAAAATGTACACAGAATGAGCTTTTCAGTGAATAGCAGCCAGGCACATTTTAGCTAGTTTTACTTGTAAGTGGGGTTGGAAATGCTTTTCAGGCTCAGTACTGGGCTCAAAACATGCAGCCCTGAGGTCTCCCATGACAGCAGGTGGTTAAATAGAAATTCGCTGCTCAGCTGACCCGGTAGGAGCAAACGTATGCCAAAAATGTACACAGAATGAGCTTTTCAGTGAATAGCAGCCAGGCACATTTTAGCTAGTTTTACTTGTAAGTGGGGTTGGAAACGCTTTTCAGGATCAGTACTGGGCTCAAAACATGCAGCCCTGATGTCTCTCATGATAGCAGGTGGTTAAATAGAAATTCGCTGCTCAGCTGACCCGGCAGGTGCAAACGTATGCTAAAAATGTACACAGAATGAGCTTTTCAGTGAATAGCAGCCAGGCACATTTTAGCTAGTTTTACTTGTAAGTGGGGTTGGAAATGCTTTTCAGGCTCAGTACTGGGCTCAAAACATGCAGCCCTGAGGTCTCCCATGACAGCAGGTGGTTAAATAGAAATTCGCTGCTCAGCTGATCCGGTAGGAGCAAACGTATGCCAAAAATGTACAGAGAATGAGCTTTTCAGTGAATAGCAGCCAGGCACATTTTAGCTAGTTTTACTTGTAAGTGGGGTTAGAAACGCTTTTCAGGATCAGTACTGGGCTCAAAACATGCAGCCCTGATGTCTCTCATGATAGCAGGTGGTTAAATAGAAATTCGCTGCTCAGCTGACCCGGTAGGAGCAAACGTATGCCAAAAATGTACACAGAATGAGCTTTTCAGTGAATAGCAGCCAGGCACATTTTAGCTAGTTTTACTTGTAAGTGGGGTTGGAAACGCTTTTCAGGATCAGTACTGGGCTCAAAACATGCAGCCCTGATGTCTCTCATGATAGCAGGTGGTTAAATAGAAATTCGCTGCTCAGCTGACCCGGCAGGTGCAAACGTATGCTAAAAATGTACTCAGAATGAGCTTTTCAGTGAAGAGAAGCCAGGCACATTTTAGCTAGTTTTACTTGTAAGTGGGGTTGGAAATGCTTTTCAGGCTCAGTACTGGGCTCAAAACATGCAGCCCTGAGGTCTCCCATGACAGCAGGTGGTTAAATAGAAATTCGCTGCTCAGCTGACCCGGTAGGAGCAAACGTATGCCAAAAATGTACACAGAATGAGCTTTTCAGTGAATAGCAGCCAGGCACATTTTAGCTAGTTTTACTTGTAAGTGGGGTTGGAAACGCTTTTTAGGATCAGTACTGGGCTCAAAACATGCAGCCCTGATGTGTCTCATGATAGCAGGTGGTTAAATAGAAATTCGCTGCTCAGCTGACCCGGCAGGTGCAAACGTATGCTAAAAATGTACACAGAATGAGCTTTTCAGTGAATAGCAGCCAGGCACATTTTAGCTAGTTTTACTTGTAAGTGGGGTTGGAAATGCTTTTCAGGCTCAGTACTGGGCTCAAAACATGCAGCCCTGAGGTCTCCCATGACAGCAGGTGGTTAAATAGAAATTCGCTGCTCAGCTGATCCGGTAGGAGCAAACGTATGCCAAAAATGTACAGAGAATGAGCTTTTCAGTGAATAGCAGCCAGGCACATTGTAGCTAGTTTTACTTGTAAGTGGGGTTGGAAATGCTTTTCAGGCTCAGTACTGGGCTCAAAACATGCAGCCCTGAGGTCTCTCATGATAGCAGGTGGTTAAATAGAAATTCGCTGCTCAGCGGACCCGGCAGGTGCAAATGTATGCTAAAAATTTACTCAGAATGAGCTTTTCAGTGAAGAGAAGCCAGGCACATTTTAGCTAGTTTTACTTGTAAGTGGGGTTGGAAATGCTTTTCAGGCTCAGTACTGGGCTCAAAACATGCAGCCCTGAGGTCTCTCATGATAGCAGGTGGTTAAATAGAAATTCGCTGCTCAGCTGAACTGGCAGGTGCAAACGTATGCTAAAAATGTACTCAGAATGAGCTTTTCAGTGAAGAGAAGCCAGGCACATTTTAGCTAGTTTTACTTGTAAGTGGGGTTGGAAATGTTTTTCAGGCTCAGTACTGGGCTCAAAACATGCAGCCCTGAGGTCTCTCATGAAAGCAGGTGGTTAAATAGAAATTTGCTGCTCAGCTGACCCGGTAGGAGCAAACGTATGCCAAAAATGTACACAGAATGAGCTTTTCAGTGAATAGCAGCCAGGCACATTTTAGCTAGTTTTACTTGTAAGTGGGGTTGGAAATGCTTTTCAGGCTCAGTACTGGGCTCAAAACATGCAGCCCTGAGGTCTCCCATGACAGCAGGTGGTTAAATAGAAATTCGCTGCTCAGCTGGCCCGGTAGGAGCAAACGTATGCCAAAAATGTACACAGAATGAGCTTTTCAGTGAATAGCAGCCAGGCACATTTTAGCTAGTTTTACTTGTAAGTGGGGTTGGAAACGCTTTTCAGGATCAGTACTGGGCTCAAAACATGCAGCCCTGATGTCTCTCATGATAGCAGGTGGTTAAATAGAAATTCGCTGCTCAGCTGACCCGGCAGGTGCAAACGTATGCTAAAAATGTACACAGAATGAGCTTTTCAGTGAATAGCAGCCAGGCACATTTTAGCTAGTTTTACTTGTAAGTGGGGTTGGAAATGCTTTTCAGGCTCAGTACTGGGCTCAAAACATGCAGCCCTGAGGTCTCCCATGACAGCAGGTGGTTAAATAGAAATTCGCTGCTCAGCTGACCCGGTAGGAGCAAACGTATGCCAAAAATGTACACAGAATGAGCTTTTCAGTGAATAGCAGCCAGGCACATTTTAGCTAGTTTTACTTGTAAGTGGGGTTGGAAACGCTTTTTAGGATCAGTACTGGGCTCAAAACATGCAGCCCTGATGTGTCTCATGATAGCAGGTGGTTAAATAGAAATTCGCTGCTCAGCTGACCCGGCAGGTGCAAACGTATGCTAAAAATGTACACAGAATGAGCTTTTCAGTGAATAGCAGCCAGGCACATTTTAGCTAGTTTTACTTGTAAGTGGGGTTGGAAATGCTTTTCAGGCTCAGTACTGGGCTCAAAACATGCAGCCCTGAGGTCTCCCACGACAGCAGGTGGTTAAATAGAAATTCGCTGCTCAGCTGATCCGGTAGGAGCAAACGTATGCCAAAAATGTACAGAGAATGAGCTTTTCAGTGAATAGCAGCCAGGCACATTGTAGCTAGTTTTACTTGTAAGTGGGGTTGGAAATGCTTTTCAGGCTCAGTACTGGGCTCAAAACATGCAGCCCTGAGGTCTCTCATGATAGCAGGTGGTTAAATAGAAATTCGCTGCTCAGCTGACCCGGCAGGTGCAAACGTATGCTAAAAATGTACTCAGAATGAGCTTTTCAGTGAAGAGAAGCCAGGCACATTTTAGCTAGTTTTACTTGTAAGTGGGGTTGGAAATGCTTTTCAGGCCCAGTACTGGGCTCAAAACATGCAGCCCTGAGGTCTCTCATGAAAGCAGGTGGTTAAATAGAAATTTGCTGCTCAGCTGACCCGGTAGGAGCAAACGTATGCCAAAAATGTACTCAGAATGAGCTTTTCAGTGAAGAGAAGCCAGGCACATTTTAGCTAGTTTTACTTGTAAGTGGGGTTGGAAATGCTTTTCAGGCTCAGTACTGGGCTCAAAACATGCAGCCCTGAGGTCTCTCTTGATAGCAGGTGGTTAAATAGAAATTCGCTGCTCAGCGGACCCGGCAGGTGCAAATGTATGCCAAAAATGTACTCAGAATTAGCTTTTCAGTGAAGAGAAGCCAGGCACATTTTAGCTAGTTTTACTTGTAAGTGGGGTTGGAAATGCTTTTCAGGCTCAGTACTGGGCTCAAAACATGCAGCCCTGAGGTCTCTCATGATAGCAGGTGGTTAAATAGAAATTCGCTGCTCAGCTGACCCGGCAGGTGCAAACGTATGCTAAAAATGTACTCAGAATGAGCTTTTCAGTGAAGAGAAGCCAGGCACATTTTAGCTAGTTTTACTTGTAAGTGGGGTTGGAAATGTTTTTCAGGCTCAGTACTGGGCTCAAAACATGCAGCCCTGAGGTCTCTCATGAAAGCAGGTGGTTAAATAGAAATTTGCTGCTCAGCTGACCCGGTAGGAGCAAACGTATGCCAAAAATGTGCACAGAATGAGCTTTTCAGTGAATAGCAGCCAGGCACATTTTAGCTAGTTTTACTTGTAAGTGGGGTTGGAAATGCTTTTCAGGCTCAGTACTGGGCTCAAAACATGCAGCCCTGAGGTCTCCCATGACAGCAGGTGGTTAAATAGAAATTCGCTGCTCAGCTGACCCGGTAGGAGCAAACGTATGCCAAAAATGTACACAGAATGAGCTTTTCAGTGAATAGCAGCCAGGCACATTTTAGCTAGTTTTACTTGTAAGTGGGGTTGGAAACGCTTTTCAGGCTCAGTACTGGGCTCAAAACATGCAGTCCTGAGGTCTCCCATGACAGCAGGTGGTTAAATAGAAATTCGCTGCTCAGCTGACCCGGTAGGAGCAAACGTATGCCAAAAATGTACACAGAATGAGCTTTTCAGTGAATAGCAGCCTGGCACATTTTAGCTAGTTTTACTTGTAAGTGGGGTTGGAAACGCTTTTCAGGATCAGTACTGGGCTCAAAACATGCAGCCCTGATGTGTCTCATGATAGCAGGTGGTTAAATAGAAATTCACTGCTCAGCTGACCCGGCAGGTGCAAACGTATGCTAAAAATGTACACAGAATGAGCTTTTCAGTGAATGGCAGCCAGGCACATTTTAGCTAGTTTTACTTGTAAGTGGGGTTGGAAATGCTTTTCAGGCTCAGTACTGGGCTCAAAACATGCAGCCCTGAGGTCTCTCATGATAGCAGGTGGTTAAATAGAAATTCGCTGCTCAGCTGACCCGGCAGGTCAAACGTATGCTAAAAATGTACTCAGAATGAGCTTTTCAGTGAAGAGAAGCCAGGCACATTTTAGCTAGTTTTACTTGTAAGTGGGGTTGGAAATGCTTTTCAGGCTCAGTACTGGGCTCAAAACATGCAGCCCTGAGGTCTCTCATGATAGCAGGTGGTTAAATAGAAATTCGCTGCTCAGCGGACCCGGCAGGTGCAAATGTATGCTAAAAATGTACTCAGAATGAGCTTTTCAGTGAAGAGAAGCCAGGCACATTTTAGCTAGTTTTACTTGTAAGTAGGGTTGGAAATGCTTTTCAGGCTCAGTACTGGGCTCAAAACATGCAGCCCTGAGGTCTCTCATGATAGCAGGTGGTTAAATAGAAATTCGCTGCTCAGCTGACCCGGCAGGTGCAAACGTATGCTAAAAATGTACTCAGAATGAGCTTTTCAGTGAAGAGAAGCCAGGCACATTTTAGCTAGTTTTACTTGTAAGTCGGGTTGGAAATGCTTTTCAGGCCCAGTACTGGGCTCAAAACATGCAGCCCTGAGGTCTCTCATGAAAGCAGGTGGTTAAATAGAAATTTGCTGCTCAGCTGACCCGGTAGGAGCAAACGTATGCCAAAAATGTACACAGAATGAGCTTTTCAGTGAACAGCAGCCAGGCACATTTTACCTAGTTTTACTTGTAAGTGGGGTTGGAAATGCTTTTCAGGCTCAGTACTGGGCTCAAAACATGCAGCCCTGAGGTCTCCCATGACAGCAGGTGGTTAAATAGAAATTCGCTGCTCAGCTGACCCGGTAGGAGCAAACGTATGCCAAAAATGTACACAGAATGAGCTTTTCAGTGAATAGCAGCCAGGCACATTTTAGCTAGTTTTACTTGTAAGTGGGGTTGGAAACGCTTTTCAGGATCAGTACTGGGCTCAAAACATGCAGCCCTGATGTCTCTCTTGATAGCAGGTGGTTAAATAGAAATTCGCTGCTCAGCTGACCCGGCAGGTGCAAACGTATGCTAAAAATGTACTCAGAATGAGCTTTTCAGTGAAGAGAAGCCAGGCACATTTTAGCTAGTTTTACTTGTAAGTGGGGTTGGAAATGCTTTTCAGGCTCAGTACTGGGCTCAAAACATGCAGCCCTGAGGTCTCCCATGACAGCAGGTGGTTAAATAGAAATTCGCTGCTCAGCTGACCCGGCAGGTGCAAACGTATGCTAAAAATGTACACAGAATGAGCTTTTCAGTGAAGAGAAGCCAGGCACATTTTAGCTAGTTTTACTTGTAAGTGGGGTTGGAAATGCTTTTCAGGCTCAGTACTGGGCTCAAAACATGCAGCCCTGAGGTCTCTCATGATAGCAGGTGGTTAAATAGAAATTCGCTGCTCAGCTGACCCGGCAGGTGCAAACGTATGCTAAAAATGTACACAGAATGAGCTTTTCAGTGAATAGCAGCCAGGCACATTTTAGCTAGTTTTACTTGTAAGTGGGGTTGGAAATGCTTTTCAGGCTCAGTACTGGGCTCAAAACATGCAGCCCTGAGGCCTCCCATGACAGCAGGTGGTTAAATAGAAATTCGCTGCTCAGCTGATCCGGTAGGAGCAAACGTATGCCAAAAATGTACAGAGAATGAGCTTTTCAGTGAATAGCAGCCAGGCACATTTTAGCTAGTTTTACTTGTAAGTGGGGTTAGAAACGCTTTTCAGGATCAGTATGGGCTCAAAACATGCAGCCCTGATGTCTCTCATGATAGCAGGTGGTTAAATAGAAATTCGCTGCTCAGCTGACCCGGTAGGAGCAAACGTATGCCAAAAATGTACACAGAATGAGCTTTTCAGTGAATAGCAGCCAGGCACATTTTAGCTAGTTTTACTTGTAAGTGGGGTTGGAAACGCTTTTCAGGATCAGTACTGGGCTCAAAACATGCAGCCCTGATGTCTCTCATGATAGCAGGTGGTTAAATAGAAATTCGCTGCTCAGCTGACCCGGCAGGTGCAAACGTATGCTAAAAATGTACTCAGAATGAGCTTTTCAGTGAAGAGAAGCCAGGCACATTTTAGCTAGTTTTACTTGTAAGTGGGGTTGGAAATGCTTTTCAGGTTCAGTACTGGGCTCAAAACATGCAGCCCTGAGGTCTCTCATGATAGCAGGTGGTTAAATAGAAATTCGCTGCTCAGCTGACCCGGCAGGTGCAAACGTATGCTAAAAATGTACACAGAATGAGCTTTTCAGTGAATAGCAGCCAGGCACATTTTAGCTAGTTTTACTTGTAAGTGGGGTTGGAAATGCTTTTCAGGCTCAGTACTGGGCTCAAAACATGCAGCCCTGAGGTCTCCCATGACAGCAGGTGGTTAAATAGAAATTCGCTGCTCAGCTGACCCGGTAGGAGCAAATGTATGCCAAAAATGTACACAGAATGAGCTTTTCAGTGAATATCAGCCAGGCACATTTTAGCTAGTTTTACTTGTAAGTGGGGTTGGAAACGCTTTTCAGGATCAGTACTGGGCTCAAAACATGCAGCCCTGATGTCTCTCATGATAGCAGGTGGTTAAATAGAAATTCGCTGCTCAGCTGACCCGGCAGGTGCAAACGTATGCTAAAAATGTACACAGAATGAGCTTTTCAGTGAATAGCAGCCAGGCACATTTTAGCTAGTTTTACTTGTAAGTGGGGTTGGAAATGCTTTTCAGGCTCAGTACTGGGCTCAAAACATGCAGCCCTGAGGTCTCCCATGACAGCAGGTGGTTAAATAGAAATTCGCTGCTCAGCTGATCCGGTAGGAGCAAACGTATGCCAAAAATGTACAGAGAATGAGCTTTTCAGTGAATAGCAGCCAGGCACATTTTAGCTAGTTTTACTTGTAAGTGGGGTTAGAAACGCTTTTCAGGATCAGTACTGGGCTCAAAACATGCAGCCCTGATGTCTCTCATGATAGCAGGTGGTTAAATAGAAATTCGCTGCTCAGCTGACCCGGTAGGAGCAAACGTATGCCAAAAATGTA
This sequence comes from Lissotriton vulgaris, assembly GCF_964263255.1. Lineage (NCBI taxonomy): Eukaryota > Metazoa > Chordata > Amphibia > Caudata > Salamandridae > Lissotriton > Lissotriton vulgaris. The sequence continues at coordinate 83,156 of NW_028252819.1, read as the reverse complement.
CACAGAATGAGCTTTTCAGTGAATAGCAGCCAGGCACATTTTAGCTAGTTTTACTTGTAAGTGGGGTTGGAAACGCTTTTCAGGATCAGTACTGGGCTCAAAACATGCAGCCCTGATGTCTCTCATGATAGCAGGTGGTTAAATAGAAATTCGCTGCTCAGCTGACCCGGCAGGTGCAAACGTATGCTAAAAATGTACTCAGAATGAGCTTTTCAGTGAAGAGAAGCCAGGCACATTTTAGCTAGTTTTACTTGTAAGTGGGGTTGGAAATGCTTTTCAGGTTCAGTACTGGGCTCAAAACATGCAGCCCTGAGGTCTCTCATGATAGCAGGTGGTTAAATAGAAATTCGCTGCTCAGCTGACCCGGCAGGTGCAAACGTATGCTAAAAATGTACACAGAATGAGCTTTTCAGTGAATAGCAGCCAGGCACATTTTAGCTAGTTTTACTTGTAAGTGGGGTTGGAAACGCTTTTCAGGATCAGTACTGGGCTCAAAACATGCAGCCCTGATGTCTCTCTTGATAGCAGGTGGTTAAATAGAAATTCGCTGCTCAGCGGACCCGGCAGGTGCAAATATATGCTAAAAATGTACTCAGAATGAGCTTTTCAGTGAAGAGAAGCCAGGCACATTTTAGCTAGTTTTACTTGTAAGTGGGGTTGGAAATGCTTTTCAGGCTCAGTACTGGGCTCAAAACATGCAGCCCTGAGGTCTCTCATGATAGCAGGTGGTTAAATAGAAATTCGCTGCTCAGCTGACCCGGCAGGTGCAAACGTATGCTAAAAATGTACTCAGAATGAGCTTTTCAGTGAAGAGAAGCCAGGCACATTTTAGCTAGTTTTACTTGTAAGTGGGGTTGGAAATGCTTTTCAGGCTCAGTACTGGGCTCAAAACATGCAGTCCTGAGGTCTCCCATGACAGCAGGTGGTTAAATAGAAATTCGCTGCTCAGCTGACCCGGTAGGAGCAAACGTATGCCAAAAATGTACACAGAATGAGCTTTTCAGTGAATAGCAGCCAGGCACATTTTAGCTAGTTTTACTTGTAAGTGGGGTTGGAAACGCTTTTCAGGATCAGTACTGGGCTCAAAACATGCAGCCCTGATGTGTCTCATGATAGCAGGTGGTTAAATAGAAATTCGCTGCTCAGCTGACCCGGCAGGTGCAAACGTATGCTAAAAATGTACACAGAATGAGCTTTTCAGTGAATGGCAGCCAGGCACATTTTAGCTAGTTTTACTTGTAAGTGGGGTTGGAAATGCTTTTCAGGCTCAGTACTGGGCTCAAAACATGCAGCCCTGAGGTCTCTCATGATAGCAGGTGGTTAAATAGAAATTCGCTGCTCAGCTGACCCGGCAGGTGCAAACGTATGCTAAAAATGTACTCAGAATGAGCTTTTCAGTGAAGAGACGCCAGGCACATTTTAGCTAGTTTTACTTGTAAGTGGGGTTGGAAATGCTTTTCAGGCTCAGTACTGGGCTCAAAACATGCAGCCCTGAGGTCTCTCATGATAGCAGGTGGTTAAATAGAAATTCGCTGCTCAGCGGACCCGGCAGGTGCAAATGTATGCTAAAAATGTACTCAGAATGAGCTTTTCAGTGAAGAGAAGCCAGGCACATTTTAGCTAGTTTTACTTGTAAGTAGGGTTGGAAATGCTTTTCAGGCTCAGTACTGGGCTCAAAACATGCAGCCCTGAGGTCTCCCATGACAGCAGGTGGTTAAATAGAAATTCGCTGCTCAGCTGACCCGGCAGGTGCAAACGTATGCTAAAAATGTACACAGAATGAGCTTTTCAGTGAAGAGAAGCCAGGCACATTTTAGCTAGTTTTACTTGTAAGTGGGGTTGGAAATGCTTTTCAGGCTCAGTACTGGGCTCAAAACATGCAGCCCTGAGGTCTCTCATGATAGCAGGTGGTTAAATAGAAATTCGCTGCTCAGCTGACCCGGCAGGTGCAAACGTATGCTAAAAATGTACACAGAATGAGCTTTTCAGTGAATAGCAGCCAGGCACATTTTAGCTAGTTTTACTTGTAAGTGGGGTTGGAAATGCTTTTCAGGCTCAGTACTGGGCTCAAAACATGCAGCCCTGAGGTCTCCCATGACAGCAGGTGGTTAAATAGAAATTCGCTGCTCAGCTGATCCGGTAGGAGCAAACGTATGCCAAAAATGTACAGAGAATGAGCTTTTCACTGAATAGCAGCCAGGCACATTTTAGCTAGTTTTACTTGTAAGTGGGGTTAGAAACGCTTTTCAGGATCAGTACTGGGCTCAAAACATGCAGCCCTGATGTCTCTCATGATAGCAGGTGGTTAAATAGAAATTCGCTGCTCAGCTGACCCGGTAGGAGCAAACGTATGCCAAAAATGTACACAGAATGAGCTTTTCAGTGAATAGCAGCCAGGCACATTTTAGCTAGTTTTACTTGTAAGTGGGGTTGGAAACGCTTTTCAGGATCAGTACTGGGCTCAAAACATGCAGCCCTGATGTCTCTCATGATAGCAGGTGGTTAAATAGAAATTCGCTGCTCAGCTGACCCGGCAGGTGCAAACGTATGCTAAAAATGTACTCAGAATGAGCTTTTCAGTGAAGAGAAGCCAGGCACATTTTAGCTAGTTTTACTTGTAAGTGGGGTTGGAAATGCTTTTCAGGTTCAGTACTGGGCTCAAAACATGCAGCCCTGATGTCTCTCTTGATAGCAGGTGGTTAAATAGAAATTCGCTGCTCAGCGGACCCGGCAGGTGCAAATATATGCTAAAAATGTACTCAGAATGAGCTTTTCAGTGAAGAGAAGCCAGGCACATTTTAGCTAGTTTTACTTGTAAGTGGGGTTGGAAATGCTTTTCAGGCTCAGTACTGGGCTCAAAACATGCAGCCCTGAGGTCTCTCATGATAGCAGGTGGTTAAATAGAAATTCGCTGCTCAGCTGACCCGGCAGGTGCAAATGTATGCTAAAAATGTACTCAGAATGAGCTTTTCAGTGAAGAGAAGCCAGGCACATTTTAGCTAGTTTTACTTGTAAGTGGGGTTGGAAATGCTTTTCAGGCTCAGTACTGGGCTCAAAACATGCAGCCCTGAGGTCTCTCATGATAGCAGGTGGTTAAATAGAAATTCGCTGCTCAGCTGACCCGGCAGGTGCAAACGTATGCTAAAAATGTACTCAGAATGAGCTTTTCAGTGAAGAGAAGCCAGGCACATTTTAGCTAGTTTTACTTGTAAGTGGGGTTGGAAATGCTTTTCAGGCTCAGTACTGGGCTCAAAACATGCAGCCCTGAGGTCTCTCATGATAGCAGGTGGTTAAATAGAAATTCGCTGCTCAGCGGACCCGGCAGGTGCAAATGTATGCTAAAAATGTACTCAGAATGAGCTTTTCAGTGAAGAGAAGCCAGGCACATTTTAGCTAGTTTTACTTTTAGGTAGGGTTGGAAATGCTTTTCAGGCTCAGTACTGGGCTCAAAACATGCAGCCCTGAGGTCTCTCATGATAGCAGGTGGTTAAATAGAAATTCGCTGCTCAGCTGACCCGGCAGGTGCAAACGTATGCTAAAAATGTACTCAGAATGAGCTTTTCAGTGAAGAGAAGCCAGGCACATTTTAGCTAGTTTTACTTGTAAGTGGGGTTGGAAATGCTTTTCAGGCCCAGTACTGGGCTCAAAACATGCAGCCCTGAGGTCTCTCATGAAAGCAGGTGGTTAAATAGAAATTTGCTGCTCAGCTGACCCGGTAGGAGCAAACGTATGCCAAAAATGTACACAGAATGAGCTTTTCAGTGAATAGCAGCCAGGCACATTTTACCTAGTTTTACTTGTAAGTGGGGTTGGAAATGCTTTTCAGGCTCAGTACTGGGCTCAAAACATGCAGCCCTGAGGTCTCCCATGACAGCAGGTGGTTAAATAGAAATTCGCTGCTCAGCTGACCCGGTAGGAGCAAACGTATGCCAAAAATGTACACAGAATGAGCTTTTCAGTGAATAGCAGCCAGGCACATTTTAGCTAGTTTTACTTGTAAGTGGGGTTGGAAACGCTTTTCAGGATCAGTACTGGGCTCAAAACATGCAGCCCTGATGTGTCTCATGATAGCAGGTGGTTAAATAGAAATTCGCTGCTCAGCTGACCCGGCAGGTGCAAACGTATGCTAAAAATGTACACAGAATGAGCTTTTCAGTGAATAGCAGCCAGGCACATTTTAGCTAGTTTTACTTGTAAGTGGGGTTGGAAATGCTTTTCAGGCTCAGTACTGGGCTCAAAACATGCAGCCCTGAGGTCTCTCATGATAGCAGGTGGTTAAATAGAAATTCGCTGCTCAGCTGACCCGGCAGGTGCAAACGTATGCTAAAAATGTACTCAGAATGAGCTTTTCAGTGAAGAGAAGCCAGGCACATTTTAGCTAGTTTTACTTGTAAGTGGGGTTGGAAATGTTTTTCAGGCTCAGTACTGGGCTCAAAACATGCAGCCCTGAGGTCTCTCATGAAAGCAGGTGGTTAAATAGAAATTTGCTGCTCAGCTGACCCGGTAGGAGCAAACGTATGCCAAAAATGTACACAGAATGAGCTTTTCAGTGAATAGCAGCCAGGCACATTTTAGCTAGTTTTACTTGTAAGTGGGGTTGGAAATGCTTTTCAGGCTCAGTACTGGGCTCAAAACATGCAGCCCTGAGGTCTCCCATGACAGCAGGTGGTTAAATAGAAATTCGCTGCTCAGCTGACCCGGTAGGAGCAAACGTATGCCAAAAATGTACACAGAATGAGCTTTTCAGTGAATAGCAGCCAGGCACATTTTAGCTAGTTTTACTTGTAAGTGGGGTTGGAAACGCTTTTCAGGATCAGTACTGAGCTCAAAACATGCAGCCCTGATGTCTCTCATGATAGCAGGTGGTTAAATAGAAATTCGCTGCTCAGCTGACCCGGCAGGTGCAAACGTATGCTAAAAATGTACACAGAATGAGCTTTTCAGTGAATAGCAGCCAGGCACATTTTAGCTAGTTTTACTTGTAAGTGGGGGTTGGAAATGCTTTTCAGGCTCAGTACTGGGCTCAAAACATGCAGTCCTGAGGTCTCCCATGACAGCAGGTGGTTAAATAGAAATTCACTGCTCAGCTGACCCGGTAGGAGCAAACGTATGCCAAAAATGTACACAGAATGAGCTTTTCAGTGAATAGCAGCCAGGCACATTTTAGCTAGTTTTACTTGTAAGTGGGGTTGGAAACGCTTTTCAGGATCAGTACTGGGCTCAAAACATGCAGCCCTGATGTGTCTCATGATAGCAGGTGGTTAAATAGAAATTCGCTGCTCAGCTGACCCGGCAGGTGCAAACGTATGCTAAAAATGTACACAGAATGAGCTTTTCAGTGAATGGCAGCCAGGCACATTTTAGCTAGTTTTACTTGTAAGTGGGGTTGGAAATGCTTTTCAGGCTCAGTACTAGGCTCAAAACATGCAGCCCTGAGGTCTCTCATGATAGCAGGTGGTTAAATAGAAATTCGCTGCTCAGCTGACCCGGCAGGTGCAAACGTATGCTAAAAATGTACTCAGAATGAGCTTTTCAGTGAAGAGAAGCCAGGCACATTTTAGCTAGTTTTACTTGTAAGTGGGGTTGGAAATGCTTTTCAGGCTCAGTACTGGGCTCAAAACATGCAGCCCTGAGGTCTCTCATGATAGCAGGTGGTTAAATAGAAATTCGCTGCTCAGCGGACCCGGCAGGTGCAAATGTATGCTAAAAATGTACTCAGAATGAGCTTTTCAGTGAAGAGAAGCCAGGCACATTTTAGCTAGTTTTACTTGTAAGTAGGGTTGGAAATGCTTTTCAGGCTCAGTACTGGGCTCAAAACATGCAGCCCTGAGGTCTCTCATGATAGCAGGTGGTTAAATAGAAATTCGCTGCTCAGCTGACCCGGCAGGTGCAAACGTATGCTAAAAATGTACTCAGAATGAGCTTTTCAGTGAAGAGAAGCCAGGCACATTTTAGCTAGTTTTACTTGTAAGTGGGGTTGGAAATGCTTTTCAGGCCCAGTACTGGGCTCAAAACATGCAGCCCTGAGGTCTCTCATGAAAGCAGGTGGTTAAATAGAAATTTGCTGCTCAGCTGACCCGGTAGGAGCAAACGTATGCCAAAAATGTACACAGAATGAGCTTTTCAGTGAATAGCAGCCAGGCACATTTTACCTAGTTTTACTTGTAAGTGGGGTTGGAAATGCTTTTCAGGCTCAGTACTGGGCTCAAAACATGCAGCCCTGAGGTCTCCCATGACAGCAGGTGGTTAAATAGAAATTCGCTGCTCAGCTGACCCGGTAGGAGCAAACGTATGCCAAAAATGTACACAGAATGAGCTTTTCAGTGAATAGCAGCCAGGCACATTTTAGCTAGTTTTACTTGTAAGTGGGGTTGGAAACGCTTTTCAGGATCAGTACTGGGCTCAAAACATGCAGCCCTGATGTCTCTCTTGATAGCAGGTGGTTAAATAGAAATTCGCTGCTCAGCTGACCCGGCAGGTGCAAACGTATGCTAAAAATGTACTCAGAATGAGCTTTTCAGTGAAGAGAAGCCAGGCACATTTTAGCTAGTTTTACTTGTAAGTGGGGTTGGAAATGCTTTTCAGGCTCAGTACTGGGCTCAAAACATGCAGCCCTGAGGTCTCTCATGATAGCAGGTGGTTAAATAGAAATTCGCTGCTCAGCTGACCCGGCAGGTGCAAACGTATGCTAAAAATGTACTCAGAATGAGCTTTTCAGTGAAGAGAAGCCAGGCACATTTTAGCTAGTTTTACTTGTAAGTGGGGTTGGAAATGCTTTTCAGGCTCAGTACTGGGCTCAAAACATGCAGCCCTGAGGTCTCTCATGATAGCAGGTGGTTAAATAGAAATTCGCTGCTCAGCGGACCCGGCAGGTGCAAATGTATGCTAAAAATGTACTCAGAATGAGCTTTTCAGTGAAGAGAAGCCAGGCACATTTTAGCTAGTTTTACTTTTAGGTAGGGTTGGAAATGCTTTTCAGGCTCAGTACTGGGCTCAAAACATGCAGCCCTGAGGTCTCTCATGATAGCAGGTGGTTAAATAGAAATTCGCTGCTCAGCTGACCCGGCAGGTGCAAACGTATGCTAAAAATGTACTCAGAATGAGCTTTTCAGTGAAGAGAAGCCAGGCACATTTTAGCTAGTTTTACTTGTAAGTGGGGTTGGAAATGCTTTTCAGGCCCAGTACTGGGCTCAAAACATGCAGCCCTGAGGTCTCTCATGAAAGCAGGTGGTTAAATAGAAATTTGCTGCTCAGCTGACCCGGTAGGAGCAAACGTATGCCAAAAATGTACACAGAATGAGCTTTTCAGTGAATAGCAGCCAGGCACATTTTACCTAGTTTTACTTGTAAGTGGGGTTGGAAATGCTTTTCAGGCTCAGTACTGGGCTCAAAACATGCAGCCCTGAGGTCTCCCATGACAGCAGGTGGTTAAATAGAAATTCGCTGCTCAGCTGACCCGGTAGGAGCAAACGTATGCCAAAAATGTACACAGAATGAGCTTTTCAGTGAATAGCAGCCAGGCACATTTTAGCTAGTTTTACTTGTAAGTGGGGTTGGAAACGCTTTTCAGGATCAGTACTGGGCTCAAAACATGCAGCCCTGATGTGTCTCATGATAGCAGGTGGTTAAATAGAAATTCGCTGCTCAGCTGACCCGGCAGGTGCAAACGTATGCTAAAAATGTACACAGAATGAGCTTTTCAGTGAATAGCAGCCAGGCACATTTTAGCTAGTTTTACTTGTAAGTGGGGTTGGAAATGCTTTTCAGGCTCAGTACTGGGCTCAAAACATGCAGCCCTGAGGTCTCTCATGATAGCAGGTGGTTAAATAGAAATTCGCTGCTCAGCTGACCCGGCAGGTGCAAACGTATGCTAAAAATGTACTCAGAATGAGCTTTTCAGTGAAGAGAAGCCAGGCACATTTTAGCTAGTTTTACTTGTAAGTGGGGTTGGAAATGTTTTTCAGGCTCAGTACTGGGCTCAAAACATGCAGCCCTGAGGTCTCTCATGAAAGCAGGTGGTTAAATAGAAATTTGCTGCTCAGCTGACCCGGTAGGAGCAAACGTATGCCAAAAATGTACACAGAATGAGCTTTTCAGTGAATAGCAGCCAGGCACATTTTAGCTAGTTTTACTTGTAAGTGGGGTTGGAAATGCTTTTCAGGCTCAGTACTGGGCTCAAAACATGCAGCCCTGAGGTCTCCCATGACAGCAGGTGGTTAAATAGAAATTCGCTGCTCAGCTGACCCGGTAGGAGCAAACGTATGCCAAAAATGTACACAGAATGAGCTTTTCAGTGAATAGCAGCCAGGCACATTTTAGCTAGTTTTACTTGTAAGTGGGGTTGGAAACGCTTTTCAGGATCAGTACTGAGCTCAAAACATGCAGCCCTGATGTCTCTCATGATAGCAGGTGGTTAAATAGAAATTCGCTGCTCAGCTGACCCGGCAGGTGCAAACGTATGCTAAAAATGTACACAGAATGAGCTTTTCAGTGAATAGCAGCCAGGCACATTTTAGCTAGTTTTACTTGTAAGTGGGGGTTGGAAATGCTTTTCAGGCTCAGTACTGGGCTCAAAACATGCAGTCCTGAGGTCTCCCATGACAGCAGGTGGTTAAATAGAAATTCACTGCTCAGCTGACCCGGTAGGAGCAAACGTATGCCAAAAATGTACACAGAATGAGCTTTTCAGTGAATAGCAGCCAGGCACATTTTAGCTAGTTTTACTTGTAAGTGGGGTTGGAAACGCTTTTCAGGATCAGTACTGGGCTCAAAACATGCAGCCCTGATGTGTCTCATGATAGCAGGTGGTTAAATAGAAATTCGCTGCTCAGCTGACCCGGCAGGTGCAAACGTATGCTAAAAATGTACACAGAATGAGCTTTTCAGTGAATGGCAGCCAGGCACATTTTAGCTAGTTTTACTTGTAAGTGGGGTTGGAAATGCTTTTCAGGCTCAGTACTAGGCTCAAAACATGCAGCCCTGAGGTCTCTCATGATAGCAGGTGGTTAAATAGAAATTCGCTGCTCAGCTGACCCGGCAGGTGCAAACGTATGCTAAAAATGTACTCAGAATGAGCTTTTCAGTGAAGAGAAGCCAGGCACATTTTAGCTAGTTTTACTTGTAAGTGGGGTTGGAAATGCTTTTCAGGCTCAGTACTGGGCTCAAAACATGCAGCCCTGAGGTCTCTCATGATAGCAGGTGGTTAAATAGAAATTCGCTGCTCAGCGGACCCGGCAGGTGCAAATGTATGCTAAAAATGTACTCAGAATGAGCTTTTCAGTGAAGAGAAGCCAGGCACATTTTAGCTAGTTTTACTTGTAAGTAGGGTTGGAAATGCTTTTCAGGCTCAGTACTGGGCTCAAAACATGCAGCCCTGAGGTCTCTCATGATAGCAGGTGGTTAAATAGAAATTCGCTGCTCAGCTGACCCGGCAGGTGCAAACGTATGCTAAAAATGTACTCAGAATGAGCTTTTCAGTGAAGAGAAGCCAGGCACATTTTAGCTAGTTTTACTTGTAAGTGGGGTTGGAAATGCTTTTCAGGCCCAGTACTGGGCTCAAAACATGCAGCCCTGAGGTCTCTCATGAAAGCAGGTGGTTAAATAGAAATTTGCTGCTCAGCTGACCCGGTAGGAGCAAACGTATGCCAAAAATGTACACAGAATGAGCTTTTCAGTGAATAGCAGCCAGGCACATTTTACCTAGTTTTACTTGTAAGTGGGGTTGGAAATGCTTTTCAGGCTCAGTACTGGGCTCAAAACATGCAGCCCTGAGGTCTCCCATGACAGCAGGTGGTTAAATAGAAATTCGCTGCTCAGCTGACCCGGTAGGAGCAAACGTATGCCAAAAATGTACACAGAATGAGCTTTTCAGTGAATAGCAGCCAGGCACATTTTAGCTAGTTTTACTTGTAAGTGGGGTTGGAAACGCTTTTCAGGATCAGTACTGGGCTCAAAACATGCAGCCCTGATGTCTCTCTTGATAGCAGGTGGTTAAATAGAAATTCGCTGCTCAGCTGACCCGGCAGGTGCAAACGTATGCTAAAAATGTACTCAGAATGAGCTTTTCAGTGAAGAGAAGCCAGGCACATTTTAGCTAGTTTTACTTGTAAGTGGGGTTGGAAATGCTTTTCAGGCTCAGTACTGGGCTCAAAACATGCAGCCCTGAGGTCTCCCATGACAGCAGGTGGTTAAATAGAAATTCGCTGCTCAGCTGACCCGGCAGGTGCAAACGTATGCTAAAAATGTACACAGAATGAGCTTTTCAGTGAAGAGAAGCCAGGCACATTTTAGCTAGTTTTACTTGTAAGTGGGGTTGGAAATGCTTTTCAGGCTCAGTACTGGGCTCAAAACATGCAGCCCTGAGGTCTCTCATGATAGCAGGTGGTTAAATAGAAATTCGCTGCTCAGCTGACCCGGCAGGTGCAAATGTATGCTAAAAATGTACTCAGAATGAGCTTTTCAGTGAAGAGAAGCCAGGCACATTTTAGCTAGTTTTACTTGTAAGTGGGGTTGGAAATGCTTTTCAGGCTCAGTACTGGGCTCAAAACATGCAGCCCTGAGGTCTCTCTTGATAGCAGGTGGTTAAATAGAAATTCGCTGCTCAGCGGACCCGGCAGGTGCAAATATATGCTAAAAATGTACTCAGAATGAGCTTTTCAGTGAAGAGAAGCCAGGCACATTTTAGCTAGTTTTACTTGTAAGTGGGGTTGGAAATGCTTTTCAGGCTCAGTACTGGGCTCAAAACATGCAGCCCTGAGGTCTCTCATGATAGCAGGTGGTTAAATAGAAATTCGCTGCTCAGCTGACCCGGCAGGTGCAAATGTATGCTAAAAATGTACTCAGAATGAGCTTTTCAGTGAAGAGAAGCCAGGCACATTTTAGCTAGTTTTACTTGTAAGTGGGGTTGGAAATGCTTTTCAGGCTCAGTACTGGGCTCAAAACATGCAGCCCTGAGGTCTCTCATGATAGCAGGTGGTTAAATAGAAATTCGCTGCTCAGCTGACCCGGCAGGTGCAAACGTATGCTAAAAATGTACTCAGAATGAGCTTTTCAGTGAAGAGAAGCCAGGCACATTTTAGCTAGTTTTACTTGTAAGTGGGGTTGGAAATGCTTTTCAGGCTCAGTACTGGGCTCAAAACATGCAGCCCTGAGGTCTCTCATGATAGCAGGTGGTTAAATAGAAATTCGCTGCTCAGCGGACCCGGCAGGTGCAAATGTATGCTAAAAATGTACTCAGAATGAGCTTTTCAGTGAAGAGAAGCCAGGCACATTTTAGCTAGTTTTACTTTTAGGTAGGGTTGGAAATGCTTTTCAGGCTCAGTACTGGGCTCAAAACATGCAGCCCTGAGGTCTCTCATGATAGCAGGTGGTTAAATAGAAATTCGCTGCTCAGCTGACCCGGCAGGTGCAAACGTATGCTAAAAATGTACTCAGAATGAGCTTTTCAGTGAAGAGAAGCCAGGCACATTTTAGCTAGTTTTACTTGTAAGTGGGGTTGGAAATGCTTTTCAGGCCCAGTACTGGGCTCAAAACATGCAGCCCTGAGGTCTCTCATGAAAGCAGGTGGTTAAATAGAAATTTGCTGCTCAGCTGACCCGGTAGGAGCAAACGTATGCCAAAAATGTACACAGAATGAGCTTTTCAGTGAATAGCAGCCAGGCACATTTTACCTAGTTTTACTTGTAAGTGGGGTTGGAAATGCTTTTCAGGCTCAGTACTGGGCTCAAAACATGCAGCCCTGAGGTCTCCCATGACAGCAGGTGGTTAAATAGAAATTCGCTGCTCAGCTGACCCGGTAGGAGCAAACGTATGCCAAAAATGTACACAGAATGAGCTTTTCAGTGAATAGCAGCCAGGCACATTTTAGCTAGTTTTACTTGTAAGTGGGGTTGGAAACGCTTTTCAGGATCAGTACTGGGCTCAAAACATGCAGCCCTGATGTGTCTCATGATAGCAGGTGGTTAAATAGAAATTCGCTGCTCAGCTGACCCGGCAGGTGCAAACGTATGCTAAAAATGTACACAGAATGAGCTTTTCAGTGAATAGCAGCCAGGCACATTTTAGCTAGTTTTACTTGTAAGTGGGGTTGGAAATGCTTTTCAGGCTCAGTACTGGGCTCAAAACATGCAGCCCTGAGGTCTCTCATGATAGCAGGTGGTTAAATAGAAATTCGCTGCTCAGCTGACCCGGCAGGTGCAAACGTATGCTAAAAATGTACTCAGAATGAGCTTTTCAGTGAAGAGAAGCCAGGCACATTTTAGCTAGTTTTACTTGTAAGTGGGGTTGGAAATGTTTTTCAGGCTCAGTACTGGGCTCAAAACATGCAGCCCTGAGGTCTCTCATGAAAGCAGGTGGTTAAATAGAAATTTGCTGCTCAGCTGACCCGGTAGGAGCAAACGTATGCCAAAAATGTACACAGAATGAGCTTTTCAGTGAATAGCAGCCAGGCACATTTTAGCTAGTTTTACTTGTAAGTGGGGTTGGAAATGCTTTTCAGGCTCAGTACTGGGCTCAAAACATGCAGCCCTGAGGTCTCCCATGACAGCAGGTGGTTAAATAGAAATTCGCTGCTCAGCTGACCCGGTAGGAGCAAACGTATGCCAAAAATGTACACAGAATGAGCTTTTCAGTGAATAGCAGCCAGGCACATTTTAGCTAGTTTTACTTGTAAGTGGGGTTGGAAACGCTTTTCAGGATCAGTACTGAGCTCAAAACATGCAGCCCTGATGTCTCTCATGATAGCAGGTGGTTAAATAGAAATTCGCTGCTCAGCTGACCCGGCAGGTGCAAACGTATGCTAAAAATGTACACAGAATGAGCTTTTCAGTGAATAGCAGCCAGGCACATTTTAGCTAGTTTTACTTGTAAGTGGGGGTTGGAAATGCTTTTCAGGCTCAGTACTGGGCTCAAAACATGCAGTCCTGAGGTCTCCCATGACAGCAGGTGGTTAAATAGAAATTCACTGCTCAGCTGACCCGGTAGGAGCAAACGTATGCCAAAAATGTACACAGAATGAGCTTTTCAGTGAATAGCAGCCAGGCACATTTTAGCTAGTTTTACTTGTAAGTGGGGTTGGAAACGCTTTTCAGGATCAGTACTGGGCTCAAAACATGCAGCCCTGATGTGTCTCATGATAGCAGGTGGTTAAATAGAAATTCGCTGCTCAGCTGACCCGGCAGGTGCAAACGTATGCTAAAAATGTACACAGAATGAGCTTTTCAGTGAATGGCAGCCAGGCACATTTTAGCTAGTTTTACTTGTAAGTGGGGTTGGAAATGCTTTTCAGGCTCAGTACTAGGCTCAAAACATGCAGCCCTGAGGTCTCTCATGATAGCAGGTGGTTAAATAGAAATTCGCTGCTCAGCTGACCCGGCAGGTGCAAACGTATGCTAAAAATGTACTCAGAATGAGCTTTTCAGTGAAGAGAAGCCAGGCACATTTTAGCTAGTTTTACTTGTAAGTGGGGTTGGAAATGCTTTTCAGGCTCAGTACTGGGCTCAAAACATGCAGCCCTGAGGTCTCTCATGATAGCAGGTGGTTAAATAGAAATTCGCTGCTCAGCGGACCCGGCAGGTGCAAATGTATGCTAAAAATGTACTCAGAATGAGCTTTTCAGTGAAGAGAAGCCAGGCACATTTTAGCTAGTTTTACTTGTAAGTAGGGTTGGAAATGCTTTTCAGGCTCAGTACTGGGCTCAAAACATGCAGCCCTGAGGTCTCTCATGATAGCAGGTGGTTAAATAGAAATTCGCTGCTCAGCTGACCCGGCAGGTGCAAACGTATGCTAAAAATGTACTCAGAATGAGCTTTTCAGTGAAGAGAAGCCAGGCACATTTTAGCTAGTTTTACTTGTAAGTGGGGTTGGAAATGCTTTTCAGGCCCAGTACTGGGCTCAAAACATGCAGCCCTGAGGTCTCTCATGAAAGCAGGTGGTTAAATAGAAATTTGCTGCTCAGCTGACCCGGTAGGAGCAAACGTATGCCAAAAATGTACACAGAATGAGCTTTTCAGTGAATAGCAGCCAGGCACATTTTACCTAGTTTTACTTGTAAGTGGGGTTGGAAATGCTTTTCAGGCTCAGTACTGGGCTCAAAACATGCAGCCCTGAGGTCTCCCATGACAGCAGGTGGTTAAATAGAAATTCGCTGCTCAGCTGACCCGGTAGGAGCAAACGTATGCCAAAAATGTACACAGAATGAGCTTTTCAGTGAATAGCAGCCAGGCACATTTTAGCTAGTTTTACTTGTAAGTGGGGTTGGAAACGCTTTTCAGGATCAGTACTGGGCTCAAAACATGCAGCCCTGATGTCTCTCTTGATAGCAGGTGGTTAAATAGAAATTCGCTGCTCAGCTGACCCGGCAGGTGCAAACGTATGCTAAAAATGTACTCAGAATGAGCTTTTCAGTGAAGAGAAGCCAGGCACATTTTAGCTAGTTTTACTTGTAAGTGGGGTTGGAAATGCTTTTCAGGCTCAGTACTGGGCTCAAAACATGCAGCCCTGAGGTCTCCCATGACAGCAGGTGGTTAAATAGAAATTCGCTGCTCAGCTGACCCGGCAGGTGCAAACGTATGCTAAAAATGTACACAGAATGAGCTTTTCAGTGAAGAGAAGCCAGGCACATTTTAGCTAGTTTTACTTGTAAGTGGGGTTGGAAATGCTTTTCAGGCTCAGTACTGGGCTCAAAACATGCAGCCCTGAGGTCTCTCATGATAGCAGGTGGTTAAATAGAAATTCGCTGCTCAGCTGACCCGGCAGGTGCAAACGTATGCTAAAAATGTACACAGAATGAGCTTTTCAGTGAATAGCAGCCAGGCACATTTTAGCTAGTTTTACTTGTAAGTGGGGTTGGAAATGCTTTTCAGGCTCAGTACTGGGCTCAAAACATGCAGCCCTGAGGTCTCCCATGACAGCAGGTGGTTAAATAGAAATTCGCTGCTCAGCTGACCCGGTAGGAGCAAACGTATGCCAAAAATGTACACAGAATGAGCTTTTCAGTGAATAGCAGCCAGGCACATTTTAGCTAGTTTTACTTGTAAGTGGGGTTGGAAACGCTTTTCAGGATCAGTACTGGGCTCAAAACATGCAGCCCTGATGTCTCTCATGATAGCAGGTGGTTAAATAGAAATTCGCTGCTCAGCTGACCCGGCAGGTGCAAACTTATGCTAAAAATGTACACAGAATGAGCTTTTCAGTGAATAGCAGCCAGGCACATTTTAGCTAGTTTTACTTGTAAGTGGGGTTGGAAATGCTTTTCAGGCTCAGTACTGGGCTCAAAACATGCAGCCCTGAGGTCTCCCATGACAGCAGGTGGTTAAATAGAAATTCGCTGCTCAGCTGATCCGGTAGGAGCAAACGTATGCCAAAAATGTACAGAGAATGAGCTTTTCAGTAAATAGCAGCCAGGCACATTTTAGCTAGTTTTACTTGTAAGTGGGGTTAGAAACGCTTTTCAGGATCAGTACTGGGCTCAAAACATGCAGCCCTGATGTCTCTCATGATAGCAGGTGGTTAAATAGAAATTCGCTGCTCAGCTGACCCGGTAGGAGCAAACGTATGCCAAAAATGTACACAGAATGAGCTTTTCAGTGAATAGCAGCCAGGCACATTTTAGCTAGTTTTACTTGTAAGTGGGGTTGGAAACGCTTTTCAGGATCAGTACTGGGCTCAAAACATGCAGCCCTGATGTCTCTCATGATAGCAGGTGGTTAAATAGAAATTCGCTGCTCAGCTGACCCGGCAGGTGCAAACGTATGCTAAAAATGTACTCAGAATGAGCTTTTCAGTGAAGAGAAGCCAGGCACATTTTAGCTAGTTTTACTTGTAAGTGGGGTTGGAAATGCTTTTCAGGTTCAGTACTGGGCTCAAAACATGCAGCCCTGAGGTCTCTCATGATAGCAGGTGGTTAAATAGAAATTCGCTGCTCAGCTGACCCGGCAGGTGCAAACGTATGCTAAAAATGTACACAGAATGAGCTTTTCAGTGAATAGCAGCCAGGCACATTTTAGCTAGTTTTACTTGTAAGTGGGGTTGGAAATGCTTTTCAGGCTCAGTACTGGGCTCAAAACATGCAGCCCTGAGGTCTCCCATGACAGCAGGTGGTTAAAAAGAAATTCGCTGCTCAGCTGACCCGGTAGGAGCAAATGTATGCCAAAAATGTACACAGAATGAGCTTTTCAGTGAATAGCAGCCAGGCACATTTTAGCTAGTTTTACTTGTAAGTGGGGTTGGAAACGCTTTTCAGGATCAGTACTGGGCTGAAAACATGCAGCCCTGATGTCTCTCATGATAGCAGGTGGTTAAATAGAAATTCGCTGCTCAGCTGACCCGGCAGGTGCAAACGTATGCTAAAAATGTACACAGAATGAGCTTTTCAGTGAATAGCAGCCAGGCACATTTTAGCTAGTTTTACTTGTAAGTGGGGTTGGAAATGCTTTTCAGGCTCAGTACTGGGCTCAAAACATGCAGCCCTGAGGTCTCCCATGACAGCAGGTGGTTAAATAGAAATTCGCTGCTCAGCTGATCCGGTAGGAGCAAACGTATGCCAAAAATGTACAGAGAATGAGCTTTTCAGTGAATAGCAGCCAGGCACATTTTAGCTAGTTTTACTTGTAAGTGGGGTTAGAAACGCTTTTCAGGATCAGTACTGGGCTCAAAACATGCAGCCCTGATGTCTCTCATGATAGCAGGTGGTTAAATAGAAATTCGCTGCTCAGCTGACCCGGCAGGTGCAAACGTATGCTAAAAATGTACTCAGAATGAGCTTTTCAGTGAAGAGAAGCCAGGCACATTTTAGCTAGTTTTACTTGTAAGTGGGGTTGGAAATGCTTTTCAGGTTCAGTACTGGGCTCAAAACATGCAGCCCTGAGGTCTCTCATGATAGCAGGTGGTTAAATAGAAATTCGCTGCTCAGCTGACCCGGCAGGTGCAAACGTATGCTAAAAATGTACACAGAATGAGCTTTTCAGTGAATAGCAGCCAGGCACATTTTAGCTAGTTTTACTTGTAAGTGGGGTTGGAAACGCTTTTCAGGATCAGTACTGGGCTCAAAACATGCAGCCCTGATGTCTCTCTTGATAGCAGGTGGTTAAATAGAAATTCGCTGCTCAGCGGACCCGGCAGGTGCAAATATATGCTAAAAATGTACTCAGAATGAGCTTTTCAGTGAAGAGAAGCCAGGCACATTTTAGCTAGTTTTACTTGTAAGTGGGGTTGGAAATGCTTTTCAGGCTCAGTACTGGGCTCAAAACATGCAGCCCTGAGGTCTCTCATGATAGCAGGTGGTTAAATAGAAATTCGCTGCTCAGCTGACCCGGCAGGTGCAAACGTATGCTAAAAATGTACACAGAATGAGCTTTTCAGTGAAGAGAAGCCAGGCACATTTTAGCTAGTTTTACTTGTAAGTGGGGTTGGAAATGCTTTTCAGGCTCAGTACTGGGCTCAAAACATGCAGCCCTGAGGTCTCTCATGATAGCAGGTGGTTAAATAGAAATTCGCTGCTCAGCTGACCCGGCAGGTGCAAACGTATGCTAAAAATGTACACAGAATGAGCTTTTCAGTGAATAGCAGCCAGGCACATTTTAGCTAGTTTTACTTGTAAGTGGGGTTGGAAATGCTTTTCAGGCTCAGTACTGGGCTCAAAACATGCAGCCCTGAGGTCTCCCATGACAGCAGGTGGTTAAATAGAAATTCGCTGCTCAGCTGATCCGGTAGGAGCAAACGTATGCCAAAAATGTACAGAGAATGAGCTTTTCACTGAATAGCAGCCAGGCACATTTTAGCTAGTTTTACTTGTAAGTGGGGTTAGAAACGCTTTTCAGGATCAGTACTGGGCTCAAAACATGCAGCCCTGATGTCTCTCATGATAGCAGGTGGTTAAATAGAAATTCGCTGCTCAGCTGACCCGGTAGGAGCAAACGTATGCCAAAAATGTACACAGAATGAGCTTTTCAGTGAATAGCAGCCAGGCACATTTTAGCTAGTTTTACTTGTAAGTGGGGTTGGAAACGCTTTTCAGGATCAGTACTGGGCTCAAAACATGCAGCCCTGATGTCTCTCATGATAGCAGGTGGTTAAATAGAAATTCGCTGCTCAGCTGACCCGGCAGGTGCAAACGTATGCTAAAAATGTACTCAGAATGAGCTTTTCAGTGAAGAGAAGCCAGGCACATTTTAGCTAGTTTTACTTGTAAGTGGGGTTGGAAATGCTTTTCAGGTTCAGTACTGGGCTCAAAACATGCAGCCCTGATGTCTCTCTTGATAGCAGGTGGTTAAATAGAAATTCGCTGCTCAGCGGACCCGGCAGGTGCAAATATATGCTAAAAATGTACTCAGAATGAGCTTTTCAGTGAAGAGAAGCCAGGCACATTTTAGCTAGTTTTACTTGTAAGTGGGGTTGGAAATGCTTTTCAGGCTCAGTACTGGGCTCAAAACATGCAGCCCTGAGGTCTCTCATGATAGCAGGTGGTTAAATAGAAATTCGCTGCTCAGCTGACCCGGCAGGTGCAAATGTATGCTAAAAATGTACTCAGAATGAGCTTTTCAGTGAAGAGAAGCCAGGCACATTTTAGCTAGTTTTACTTGTAAGTGGGGTTGGAAATGCTTTTCAGGCTCAGTACTGGGCTCAAAACATGCAGCCCTGAGGTCTCTCATGATAGCAGGTGGTTAAATAGAAATTCGCTGCTCAGCTGACCCGGCAGGTGCAAACGTATGCTAAAAATGTACTCAGAATGAGCTTTTCAGTGAAGAGAAGCCAGGCACATTTTAGCTAGTTTTACTTGTAAGTGGGGTTGGAAATGCTTTTCAGGCTCAGTACTGGGCTCAAAACATGCAGCCCTGAGGTCTCTCATGATAGCAGGTGGTTAAATAGAAATTCGCTGCTCAGCGGACCCGGCAGGTGCAAATGTATGCTAAAAATGTACCCAGAATGAGCTTTTCAGTGAAGAGAAGCCAGGCACATTTTAGCTAGTTTTACTTTTAGGTAGGGTTGGAAATGCTTTTCAGGCTCAGTACTGGGCTCAAAACATGCAGCCCTGAGGTCTCTCATGATAGCAGGTGGTTAAATAGAAATTCGCTGCTCAGCTGACCCGGCAGGTGCAAACGTATGCTAAAAATGTACTCAGAATGAGCTTTTCAGTGAAGAGAAGCCAGGCACATTTTAGCTAGTTTTACTTGTAAGTGGGGTTGGAAATGCTTTTCAGGCCCAGTACTGGGCTCAAAACATGCAGCCCTGAGGTCTCTCATGAAAGCAGGTGGTTAAATAGAAATTTGCTGCTCAGCTGACCCGGTAGGAGCAAACGTATGCCAAAAATGTACACAGAATGAGCTTTTCAGTGAATAGCAGCCAGGCACATTTTACCTAGTTTTACTTGTAAGTGGGGTTGGAAATGCTTTTCAGGCTCAGTACTGGGCTCAAAACATGCAGCCCTGAGGTCTCCCATGACAGCAGGTGGTTAAATAGAAATTCGCTGCTCAGCTGACCCGGTAGGAGCAAACGTATGCCAAAAATGTACACAGAATGAGCTTTTCAGTGAATAGCAGCCAGGCACATTTTAGCTAGTTTTACTTGTAAGTGGGGTTGGAAACGCTTTTCAGGATCAGTACTGGGCTCAAAACATGCAGCCCTGATGTGTCTCATGATAGCAGGTGGTTAAATAGAAATTCGCTGCTCAGCTGACCCGGCAGGTGCAAACGTATGCTAAAAATGTACACAGAATGAGCTTTTCAGTGAATAGCAGCCAGGCACATTTTAGCTAGTTTTACTTGTAAGTGGGGTTGGAAATGCTTTTCAGGCTCAGTACTGGGCTCAAAACATGCAGCCCTGAGGTCTCTCATGATAGCAGGTGGTTAAATAGAAATTCGCTGCTCAGCTGACCCGGCAGGTGCAAACGTATGCTAAAAATGTACTCAGAATGAGCTTTTCAGTGAAGAGAAGCCAGGCACATTTTAGCTAGTTTTACTTGTAAGTGGGGTTGGAAATGTTTTTCAGGCTCAGTACTGGGCTCAAAACATGCAGCCCTGAGGTCTCTCATGAAAGCAGGTGGTTAAATAGAAATTTGCTGCTCAGCTGACCCGGTAGGAGCAAACGTATGCCAAAAATGTACACAGAATGAGCTTTTCAGTGAATAGCAGCCAGGCACATTTTAGCTAGTTTTACTTGTAAGTGGGGTTGGAAATGCTTTTCAGGCTCAGTACTGGGCTCAAAACATGCAGCCCTGAGGTCTCCCATGACAGCAGGTGGTTAAATAGAAATTCGCTGCTCAGCTGACCCGGTAGGAGCAAACGTATGCCAAAAATGTACACAGAATGAGCTTTTCAGTGAATAGCAGCCAGGCACATTTTAGCTAGTTTTACTTGTAAGTGGGGTTGGAAACGCTTTTCAGGATCAGTACTGAGCTCAAAACATGCAGCCCTGATGTCTCTCATGATAGCAGGTGGTTAAATAGAAATTCGCTGCTCAGCTGACCCGGCAGGTGCAAACGTATGCTAAAAATGTACACAGAATGAGCTTTTCAGTGAATAGCAGCCAGGCACATTTTAGCTAGTTTTACTTGTAAGTGGGGGTTGGAAATGCTTTTCAGGCTCAGTACTGGGCTCAAAACATGCAGTCCTGAGGTCTCCCATGACAGCAGGTGGTTAAATAGAAATTCACTGCTCAGCTGACCCGGTAGGAGCAAACGTATGCCAAAAATGTACACAGAATGAGCTTTTCAGTGAATAGCAGCCAGGCACATTTTAGCTAGTTTTACTTGTAAGTGGGGTTGGAAACGCTTTTCAGGATCAGTACTGGGCTCAAAACATGCAGCCCTGATGTGTCTCATGATAGCAGGTGGTTAAATAGAAATTCGCTGCTCAGCTGACCCGGCAGGTGCAAACGTATGCTAAAAATGTACACAGAATGAGCTTTTCAGTGAATGGCAGCCAGGCACATTTTAGCTAGTTTTACTTGTAAGTGGGGTTGGAAATGCTTTTCAGGCTCAGTACTAGGCTCAAAACATGCAGCCCTGAGGTCTCTCATGATAGCAGGTGGTTAAATAGAAATTCGCTGCTCAGCTGACCCGGCAGGTGCAAACGTATGCTAAAAATGTACTCAGAATGAGCTTTTCAGTGAAGAGAAGCCAGGCACATTTTAGCTAGTTTTACTTGTAAGTGGGGTTGGAAATGCTTTTCAGGCTCAGTACTGGGCTCAAAACATGCAGCCCTGAGGTCTCTCATGATAGCAGGTGGTTAAATAGAAATTCGCTGCTCAGCGGACCCGGCAGGTGCAAATGTATGCTAAAAATGTACTCAGAATGAGCTTTTCAGTGAAGAGAAGCCAGGCACATTTTAGCTAGTTTTACTTGTAAGTAGGGTTGGAAATGCTTTTCAGGCTCAGTACTGGGCTCAAAACATGCAGCCCTGAGGTCTCTCATGATAGCAGGTGGTTAAATAGAAATTCGCTGCTCAGCTGACCCGGCAGGTGCAAACGTATGCTAAAAATGTACTCAGAATGAGCTTTTCAGTGAAGAGAAGCCAGGCACATTTTAGCTAGTTTTACTTGTAAGTGGGGTTGGAAATGCTTTTCAGGCCCAGTACTGGGCTCAAAACATGCAGCCCTGAGGTCTCTCATGAAAGCAGGTGGTTAAATAGAAATTTGCTGCTCAGCTGACCCGGTAGGAGCAAACGTATGCCAAAAATGTACACAGAATGAGCTTTTCAGTGAATAGCAGCCAGGCACATTTTACCTAGTTTTACTTGTAAGTGGGGTTGGAAATGCTTTTCAGGCTCAGTACTGGGCTCAAAACATGCAGCCCTGAGGTCTCCCATGACAGCAGGTGGTTAAATAGAAATTCGCTGCTCAGCTGACCCGGTAGGAGCAAACGTATGCCAAAAATGTACACAGAATGAGCTTTTCAGTGAATAGCAGCCAGGCACATTTTAGCTAGTTTTACTTGTAAGTGGGGTTGGAAACGCTTTTCAGGATCAGTACTGGGCTCAAAACATGCAGCCCTGATGTCTCTCTTGATAGCAGGTGGTTAAATAGAAATTCGCTGCTCAGCTGACCCGGCAGGTGCAAACGTATGCTAAAAATGTACTCAGAATGAGCTTTTCAGTGAAGAGAAGCCAGGCACATTTTAGCTAGTTTTACTTGTAAGTGGGGTTGGAAATGCTTTTCAGGCTCAGTACTGGGCTCAAAACATGCAGCCCTGAGGTCTCCCATGACAGCAGGTGGTTAAATAGAAATTCGCTGCTCAGCTGACCCGGCAGGTGCAAACGTATGCTAAAAATGTACACAGAATGAGCTTTTCAGTGAAGAGAAGCCAGGCACATTTTAGCTAGTTTTACTTGTAAGTGGGGTTGGAAATGCTTTTCAGGCTCAGTACTGGGCTCAAAACATGCAGCCCTGAGGTCTCTCATGATAGCAGGTGGTTAAATAGAAATTCGCTGCTCAGCTGACCCGGCAGGTGCAAACGTATGCTAAAAATGTACACAGAATGAGCTTTTCAGTGAATAGCAGCCAGGCACATTTTAGCTAGTTTTACTTGTAAGTGGGGTTGGAAATGCTTTTCAGGCTCAGTACTGGGCTCAAAACATGCAGCCCTGAGGTCTCCCATGACAGCAGGTGGTTAAATAGAAATTCGCTGCTCAGCTGACCCGGTAGGAGCAAACGTATGCCAAAAATGTACACAGAATGAGCTTTTCAGTGAATAGCAGCCAGGCACATTTTAGCTAGTTTTACTTGTAAGTGGGGTTGGAAACGCTTTTCAGGATCAGTACTGGGCTCAAAACATGCAGCCCTGATGTCTCTCATGATAGCAGGTGGTTAAATAGAAATTCGCTGCTCAGCTGACCCGGCAGGTGCAAACTTATGCTAAAAATGTACACAGAATGAGCTTTTCAGTGAATAGCAGCCAGGCACATTTTAGCTAGTTTTACTTGTAAGTGGGGTTGGAAATGCTTTTCAGGCTCAGTACTGGGCTCAAAACATGCAGCCCTGAGGTCTCCCATGACAGCAGGTGGTTAAATAGAAATTCGCTGCTCAGCTGATCCGGTAGGAGCAAACGTATGCCAAAAATGTACAGAGAATGAGCTTTTCAGTAAATAGCAGCCAGGCACATTTTAGCTAGTTTTACTTGTAAGTGGGGTTAGAAACGCTTTTCAGGATCAGTACTGGGCTCAAAACATGCAGCCCTGATGTCTCTCATGATAGCAGGTGGTTAAATAGAAATTCGCTGCTCAGCTGACCCGGTAGGAGCAAACGTATGCCAAAAATGTACACAGAATGAGCTTTTCAGTGAATAGCAGCCAGGCACATTTTAGCTAGTTTTACTTGTAAGTGGGGTTGGAAACGCTTTTCAGGATCAGTACTGGGCTCAAAACATGCAGCCCTGATGTCTCTCATGATAGCAGGTGGTTAAATAGAAATTCGCTGCTCAGCTGACCCGGCAGGTGCAAACGTATGCTAAAAATGTACTCAGAATGAGCTTTTCAGTGAAGAGAAGCCAGGCACATTTTAGCTAGTTTTACTTGTAAGTGGGGTTGGAAATGCTTTTCAGGTTCAGTACTGGGCTCAAAACATGCAGCCCTGAGGTCTCTCATGATAGCAGGTGGTTAAATAGAAATTCGCTGCTCAGCTGACCCGGCAGGTGCAAACGTATGCTAAAAATGTACACAGAATGAGCTTTTCAGTGAATAGCAGCCAGGCACATTTTAGCTAGTTTTACTTGTAAGTGGGGTTGGAAATGCTTTTCAGGCTCAGTACTGGGCTCAAAACATGCAGCCCTGAGGTCTCCCATGACAGCAGGTGGTTAAAAAGAAATTCGCTGCTCAGCTGACCCGGTAGGAGCAAATGTATGCCAAAAATGTACACAGAATGAGCTTTTCAGTGAATAGCAGCCAGGCACATTTTAGCTAGTTTTACTTGTAAGTGGGGTTGGAAACGCTTTTCAGGATCAGTACTGGGCTCAAAACATGCAGCCCTGATGTCTCTCATGATAGCAGGTGGTTAAATAGAAATTCGCTGCTCAGCTGACCCGGCAGGTGCAAACGTATGCTAAAAATGTACACAGAATGAGCTTTTCAGTGAATAGCAGCCAGGCACATTTTAGCTAGTTTTACTTGTAAGTGGGGTTGGAAATGCTTTTCAGGCTCAGTACTGGGCTCAAAACATGCAGCCCTGAGGTCTCCCATGACAGCAGGTGGTTAAATAGAAATTCGCTGCTCAGCTGATCCGGTAGGAGCAAACGTATGCCAAAAATGTACAGAGAATGAGCTTTTCAGTGAATAGCAGCCAGGCACATTTTAGCTAGTTTTACTTGTAAGTGGGGTTAGAAACGCTTTTCAGGATCAGTACTGGGCTCAAAACATGCAGCCCTGATGTCTCCCATGATAGCAGGTGGTTAAATAGAAATTCGCTGCTCAGCTGACCCGGCAGGTGCAAACGTATGCTAAAAATGTACTCAGAATGAGCTTTTCAGTGAAGAGAAGCCAGGCACATTTTAGCTAGTTTTACTTGTAAGTGGGGTTGGAAATGCTTTTCAGGTTCAGTACTGGGCTCAAAACATGCAGCCCTGAGGTCTCTCATGATAGCAGGTGGTTAAATAGAAATTCGCTGCTCAGCTGACCCGGCAGGTGCAAACGTATGCTAAAAATGTACACAGAATGAGCTTTTCAGTGAATAGCAGCCAGGCACATTTTAGCTAGTTTTACTTGTAAGTGGGGTTGGAAACGCTTTTCAGGATCAGTACTGGGCTCAAAACATGCAGCCCTGATGTCTCTCTTGATAGCAGGTGGTTAAATAGAAATTCGCTGCTCAGCGGACCCGGCAGGTGCAAATATATGCTAAAAATGTACTCAGAATGAGCTTTTCAGTGAAGAGAAGCCAGGCACATTTTAGCTAGTTTTACTTGTAAGTGGGGTTGGAAATGCTTTTCAGGCTCAGTACTGGGCTCAAAACATGCAGCCCTGAGGTCTCTCATGATAGCAGGTGGTTAAATAGAAGTTCGCTGCTCAGCTGACCC
Organism: Lissotriton vulgaris; assembly: GCF_964263255.1. NCBI lineage: Eukaryota > Metazoa > Chordata > Amphibia > Caudata > Salamandridae > Lissotriton > Lissotriton vulgaris. Next base: position 58,162 of record NW_028252819.1, on the reverse strand, counting down.
GGCAGGTGCAAACGTATGCTAAAAATGTACACAGAATGAGCTTTTCAGTGAATAGCAGCCAGGCACATTTTAGCTAGTTTTACTTGTAAGTGGGGTTGGAAATGCTTTTCAGGCTCAGTACTGGGCTCAAAACATGCAGCCCTGAGGTCTCCCATGACAGCAGGTGGTTAAAAAGAAATTCGCTGCTCAGCTGACCCGGTAGGAGCAAACGTATGCCAAAAATGTACACAGAATGAGCTTTTCAGTGAATAGCAGCCAGGCACATTTTAGCTAGTTTTACTTGTAAGTGGGGTTGGAAACGCTTTTCAGGATCAGTACTGGGCTCAAAACATGCAGCCCTGATGTCTCTCATGATAGCAGGTGGTTAAATAGAAATTCGCTGCTCAGCTGACCCGGCAGGTGCAAACGTATGCTAAAAATGTACACAGAATGAGCTTTTCAGTGAATAGCAGCCAGGCACATTTTAGCTAGTTTTACTTGTAAGTGGGGTTGGAAATGCTTTTCAGGCTCAGTACTGGGCTCAAAACATGCAGCCCTGAGGTCTCCCATGACAGCAGGTGGTTAAATAGAAATTCGCTGCTCAGCTGATCCGGTAGGAGCAAACGTATGCCAAAAATGTACAGAGAATGAGCTTTTCAGTGAATAGCAGCCAGGCACATTTTAGCTAGTTTTACTTGTAAGTGGGGATAGAAACGCTTTTCAGGATCAGTACTGGGCTCAAAACATGCAGCCCTGATGTCTCTCATGATAGCAGGTGGTTAAATAGAAATTCGCTGCTCAGCTGACCCGGTAGGAGCAAACGTATGCCAAAAATGTACACAGAATGAGCTTTTCAGTGAATAGCAGCCAGGCACATTTTAGCTAGTTTTACTTGTAAGTGGGGTTGGAAACGCTTTTCAGGATCAGTACTGGGCTCAAAACATGCAGCCCTGATGTCTCTCATGATAGCAGGTGGTTAAATAGAAATTCGCTGCTCAGCTGACCCGGCAGGTGCAAACGTATGCTAAAAATGTACTCAGAATGAGCTTTTCAGTGAAGAGAAGCCAGGCACATTTTAGCTAGTTTTACTTGTAAGTGGGGTTGGAAATGCTTTTCAGGTTCAGTACTGGGCTCAAAACATGCAGCCCTGATGTCTCTCTTGATAGCAGGTGGTTAAATAGAAATTCGCTGCTCAGCGGACCCGGCAGGTGCAAATATATGCTAAAAATGTACTCAGAATGAGCTTTTCAGTGAAGAGAAGCCAGGCACATTTTAGCTAGTTTTACTTGTAAGTGGGGTTGGAAATGCTTTTCAGGCTCAGTACTGGGCTCAAAACATGCAGCCCTGAGGTCTCTCATGATAGCAGGTGGTTAAATAGAAATTCGCTGCTCAGCTGACCCGGCAGGTGCAAATGTATGCTAAAAATGTACTCAGAATGAGCTTTTCAGTGAAGAGAAGCCAGGCACATTTTAGCTAGTTTTACTTGTAAGTGGGGTTGGAAATGCTTTTCAGGCTCAGTACTGGGCTCAAAACATGCAGCCCTGAGGTCTCTCATGATAGCAGGTGGTTAAATAGAAATTCGCTGCTCAGCTGACCCGGCAGGTGCAAACGTATGCTAAAAATGTACTCAGAATGAGCTTTTCAGTGAAGAGAAGCCAGGCACATTTTAGCTAGTTTTACTTGTAAGTGGGGTTGGAAATGCTTTTCAGGCTCAGTACTGGGCTCAAAACATGCAGCCCTGAGGTCTCTCATGATAGCAGGTGGTTAAATAGAAATTCGCTGCTCAGCGGACCCGGCAGGTGCAAATGTATGCTAAAAATGTACTCAGAATGAGCTTTTCAGTGAAGAGAAGCCAGGCACATTTTAGCTAGTTTTACTTGTAAGTAGGGTTGGAAATGCTTTTCAGGCTCAGTACTGGGCTCAAAACATGCAGCCCTGAGGTCTCTCATGATAGCAGGTGGTTAAATAGAAATTCGCTGCTCAGCTGACCCGGCAGGTGCAAACGTATGCTAAAAATGTACTCAGAATGAGCTTTTCAGTGAAGAGAAGCCAGGCACATTTTAGCTAGTTTTACTTGTAAGTGGGGTTGGAAATGCTTTTCAGGCCCAGTACTGGGCTCAAAACATGCAGCCCTGAGGTCTCTCATGAAAGCAGGTGGTTAAATAGAAATTTGCTGCTCAGCTGACCCGGTAGGAGCAAACGTATGCCAAAAATGTACACAGAATGAGCTTTTCAGTGAATAGCAGCCAGGCACATTTTACCTAGTTTTACTTGTAAGTGAGGTTGGAAATGCTTTTCAGGCTCAGTACTGGGCTCAAAACATGCAGCCCTGAGGTCTCCCATGACAGCAGGTGGTTAAATAGAAATTCGCTGCTCAGCTGACCCGGTAGGAGCAAACGTATGCCAAAAATGTACACAGAATGAGCTTTTCAGTGAATAGCAGCCAGGCACATTTTAGCTAGTTTTACTTGTAAGTGGGGTTGGAAATGCTTTTCAGGTTCAGTACTGGGCTCAAAACATGCAGCCCTGATGTCTCTCTTGATAGCAGGTGGTTAAATAGAAATTCGCTGCTCAGCGGACCCGGCAGGTGCAAATATATGCTAAAAATGTACTCAGAATGAGCTTTTCAGTGAAGAGAAGCCAGGCACATTTTAGCTAGTTTTACTTGTAAGTGGGGTTGGAAATGCTTTTCAGGCTCAGTACTGGGCTCAAAACATGCAGCCCTGAGGTCTCTCATGATAGCAGGTGGTTAAATAGAAATTCGCTGCTCAGCTGACCCGGCAGGTGCAAATGTATGCTAAAAATGTACTCAGAATGAGCTTTTCAGTGAAGAGAAGCCAGGCACATTTTAGCTAGTTTTACTTGTAAGTGGGGTTGGAAATGCTTTTCAGGCTCAGTACTGGGCTCAAAACATGCAGCCCTGAGGTCTCTCATGATAGCAGGTGGTTAAATAGAAATTCGCTGCTCAGCTGACCCGGCAGGTGCAAACGTATGCTAAAAATGTACTCAGAATGAGCTTTTCAGTGAAGAGAAGCCAGGCACATTTTAGCTAGTTTTACTTGTAAGTGGGGTTGGAAATGCTTTTCAGGCTCAGTACTGGGCTCAAAACATGCAGCCCTGAGGTCTCTCATGATAGCAGGTGGTTAAATAGAAATTCGCTGCTCAGCGGACCCGGCAGGTGCAAATGTATGCTAAAAATGTACTCAGAATGAGCTTTTCAGTGAAGAGAAGCCAGGCACATTTTAGCTAGTTTTACTTGTAAGTAGGGTTGGAAATGCTTTTCAGGCTCAGTACTGGGCTCAAAACATGCAGCCCTGAGGTCTCTCATGATAGCAGGTGGTTAAATAGAAATTCGCTGCTCAGCTGACCCGGCAGGTGCAAACGTATGCTAAAAATGTACTCAGAATGAGCTTTTCAGTGAAGAGAAGCCAGGCACATTTTAGCTAGTTTTACTTGTAAGTGGGGTTGGAAATGCTTTTCAGGCCCAGTACTGGGCTCAAAACATGCAGCCCTGAGGTCTCTCATGAAAGCAGGTGGTTAAATAGAAATTTGCTGCTCAGCTGACCCGGTAGGAGCAAACGTATGCCAAAAATGTACACAGAATGAGCTTTTCAGTGAATAGCAGCCAGGCAAATTTTACCTAGTTTTACTTGTAAGTGGGGTTGGAAATGCTTTTCAGGCTCAGTACTGGGCTCAAAACATGCAGCCCTGAGGTCTCCCATGACAGCAGGTGGTTAAATAGAAATTCGCTGCTCAGCTGACCCGGTAGGAGCAAACGTATGCCAAAAATGTACACAGAATGAGCTTTTCAGTGAATAGCAGCCAGGCACATTTTAGCTAGTTTTACTTGTAAGTGGGGTTGAAAACGCTTTTCAGGATCAGTACTGGGCTCAAAACATGCAGCCCTGATGTCTCTCTTGATAGCAGGTGGTTAAATAGAAATTCGCTGCTCAGCTGACCCGGCAGGTGCAAACGTATGCTAAAAATGTACTCAGAATGAGCTTTTCAGTGAAGAGAAGCCAGGCACATTTTAGCTAGTTTTACTTGTAAGTGGGGTTGGAAATGCTTTTCAGGCTCAGTACTGGGCTCAGAACATGCAGCCCTGAGGTCTCCCATGACAGCAGGTGGTTAAATAGAAATTCGCTGCTCAGCTGACCCGGCAGGTGCAAACGTATGCTAAAAATGTACACAGAATGAGCTTTTCAGTGAAGAGAAGCCAGGCACATTTTAGCTAGTTTTACTTGTAAGTGGGGTTGGAAATGCTTTTCAGGCTCAGTACTGGGCTCAAAACATGCAGCCCTGAGGTCTCTCATGATAGCAGGTGGTTAAATAGAAATTCGCTGCTCAGCTGACCCGGCAGGTGCAAACGTATGCTAAAAATGTACACAGAATGAGCTTTTCAGTGAATAGCAGCCAGGCACATTTTAGCTAGTTTTACTTGTAAGTGGGATTGGAAATGCTTTTCAGGCTCAGTACTGGGCTCAAAACATGCAGCCCTGAGGTCTCCCATGACAGCAGGTGGTTAAATAGAAATTCGCTGCTCAGCTGACCCGGTAGGAGCAAACGTATGCCAAAAATGTACACAGAATGAGCTTTTCAGTGAATAGCAGCCAGGCACATTTTAGCTAGTTTTACTTGTAAGTGGGGTTGGAAACGCTTTTCAGGATCAGTACTGGGCTCAAAACATGCAGCCCTGAGGTCTCTCATGATAGCAGGTGGTTAAATAGAAATTCGCTGCTCAGCTGACCCGGCAGGAGCAAACGTATGCCAAAAATGTACACAGAATGAGCTTTTCAGTGAATAGCAGCCAGGCACATTTTAGCTAGTTTTACTTGTAAGTGGGGTTGGAAACGCTTTTCAGGATCAGTACTGGGCTCAAAACATGCAGCCCTGATGTCTCTCATGATAGCAGGTGGTTAAATAGAAATTCGCTGCTCAGCTGACCCGGCAGGTGCAAATATATGCTAAAAATGTACTCAGAATGAGCTTTTCAGTGAAGAGAAGCCAGGCACATTTTAGCTAGTTTTACTTGTAAGTGGGGTTGGAAATGCTTTTCAGGCTCAGTACTGGGCTCAAAACATGCAGCCCTGAGGTCTCTCATGATAGCAGGTGGTTAAATAGAAATTCGCTGCTCAGCTGACCCGGCAGGTGCAAATGTATGCTAAAAATGTATTCAGAATGAGCTTTTCAGTGAAGAGAAGCCAGGCACATTTTAGCTAGTTTTACTTGTAAGTGGGGTTGGAAATGCTTTTCAGGCTCAGTACTGGGCTCAAAACATGCAGCCCTGAGGTCTCTCATGATAGCAGGTGGTTAAATAGAAATTCGCTGCTCAGCTGACCCGGCAGGTGCAAACGTATGCTAAAAATGTACTCAGAATGAGCTTTTCAGTGAAGAGAAGCCAGGCACATTTTAGCTAGTTTTACTTGTAAGTGGGGTTGGAAATGCTTTTCAGGCTCAGTACTGGGCTCAAAACATGCAGCCCTGAGGTCTCTCATGATAGCAGGTGGTTAAATAGAAATTCGCTGCTCAGCGGACCCGGCAGGTGCAAATGTATGCTAAAAATTTACTCAGAATGAGCTTTTCAGTGAAGAGAAGCCAGGCACATTTTAGCTAGTTTTACTTGTAAGTGGGGTTGGAAATGCTTTTCAGGCTCAGTACTGGGCTCAAAACATGCAGCCCTGAGGTCTCTCATGATAGCAGGTGGTTAAATAGAAATTCGCTGCTCAGCTGAACCGGCAGGTGCAAACGTATGCTAAAAATTTACTCAGAATGAGCTTTTCAGTGAAGAGAAGCCAGGCACATTTTAGCTAGTTTTACTTGTAAGTGGGGTTGGAAATGTTTTTCAGGCTCAGTACTGGGCTCAAAACATGCAGCCCTGAGGTCTCTCATGAAAGCAGGTGGTTAAATAGAAATTTGCTGCTCAGCTGACCCGGTAGGAGCAAACGTATGCCAAAAATGTACACAGAATGAGCTTTTCAGTGAATAGCAGCCAGGCACATTTTAGCTAGTTTTACTTGTAAGTGGGGTTGGAAATGCTTTTCAGGCTCAGTACTGGGCTCAAAACATGCAGCCCTGAGGTCTCCCATGACAGCAGGTGGTTAAATAGAAATTCGCTGCTCAGCTGGCCCGGTAGGAGCAAACGTATGCCAAAAATGTACACAGAATGAGCTTTTCAGTGAATAGCAGCCAGGCAGATTTTAGCTAGTTTTACTTGTAAGTGGGGTTGGAAACGCTTTTCAGGATCAGTACTGGGCTCAAAACATGCAGCCCTGATGTCTCTCATGATAGCAGGTGGTTAAATAGAAATTCGCTGCTCAGCTGACCCGGCAGGTGCAAACGTATGCTAAAAATGTACACAGAATGAGCTTTTCAGTGAATAGCAGCCAGGCACATTTTAGCTAGTTTTACTTGTAAGTGGGGTTGGAAATGCTTTTCAGGCTCAGTACTGGGCTCAAAACATGCAGCCCTGAGGTCTCCCATGACAGCAGGTGGTTAAATAGAAATTCGCTGCTCAGCTGACCCGGTAGGAGCAAACGTATGCCAAAAATGTACACAGAATGAGCTTTTCAGTGAAGAGAAGCCAGGCACATTTTAGCTAGTTTTACTTGTAAGTGGGGTTGGAAATGCTTTTCAGGCTCAGTACTGGGCTCAAAACATGCAGCCCTGAGGTCTCTCATGATAGCAGGTGGTTAAATAGAAATTCGCTGCTCAGCTGACCCGGCAGGTGCAAACGTATGCTAAAAATGTACTCAGAATGAGCTTTTCAGTGAAGAGAAGCCAGGCACATTTTAGCTAGTTTTACTTGTAAGTGGGGTTGGAAATGCTTTTCAGGCTCAGTACTGGGCTCAAAACATGCAGCCCTGAGGTCTCTCATGATAGCAGGTGGTTAAATAGAAATTCGCTGCTCAGCGGACCCGGCAGGTGCAAATGTATGCTAAAAATGTACTCAGAATGAGCTTTTCAGTGAAGAGAAGCCAGGCACATTTTAGCTAGTTTTACTTGTAAGTAGGGTTGGAAATGCTTTTCAGGCTCAGTACTGGGCTCAAAACATGCAGCCCTGAGGTCTCTCATGATAGCAGGTGGTTAAATAGAAATTCGCTGCTCAGCTGACCCGGCAGGTGCAAACGTATGCTAAAAATGTACTCAGAATGAGCTTTTCAGTGAAGAGAAGCCAGGCACATTTTAGCTAGTTTTACTTGTAAGTGGGGTTGGAAATGCTTTTCAGGCCCAGTACTGGGCTCAAAACATGCAGCCCTGAGGTCTCTCATGAAAGCAGGTGGTTAAATAGAAATTTGCTGCTCAGCTGACCCGGTAGGAGCAAACGTATGCCAAAAATGTACACAGAATGAGCTTTTCAGTGAATAGCAGCCAGGCACATTTTACCTAGTTTTACTTGTAAGTGAGGTTGGAAATGCTTTTCAGGCTCAGTACTGGGCTCAAAACATGCAGCCCTGAGGTCTCCCATGACAGCAGGTGGTTAAATAGAAATTTGCTGCTCAGCTGACCCGGTAGGAGCAAACGTATGCCAAAAATGTACACAGAATGAGCTTTTCAGTGAAGAGAAGCCAGGCACATTTTAGCTAGTTTTACTTGTAAGTGGGGTTGGAAATGCTTTTCAGGCTCAGTACTGGGCTCAAAACATGCAGCCCTGAGGTCTCTCATGATAGCAGGTGGTTAAATAGAAATTCGCTGCTCAGCTGACCCGGCAAGTGCAAACGTATGCTAAAAATGTACTCAGAATGAGCTTTTCAGTGAAGAGAAGCCAGGCACATTTTAGCTAGTTTTACTTGTAAGTGGGGTTGGAAATGCTTTTCAGGCTCAGTACTGGGCTCAAAACATGCAGCCCTGAGGTCTCTCATGATAGCAGGTGGTTAAATAGAAATTCGCTGCTCAGCGGACCCGGCAGGTGCAAATGTATGCTAAAAATGTACTCAGAATGAGCTTTTCAGTGAAGAGAAGCCAGGCACATTTTAGCTAGTTTTACTTGTAAGTAGGGTTGGAAATGCTTTTCAGGCTCAGTACTGGGCTCAAAACATGCAGCCCTGAGGTCTCTCATGATAGCAGGTGGTTAAATAGAAATTCGCTGCTCAGCTGACCCGGCAGGTGCAAACGTATGCTAAAAATGTACTCAGAATGAGCTTTTCAGTGAAGAGAAGCCAGGCACATTTTAGCTAGTTTTACTTGTAAGTGGGGTTGGAAATGCTTTTCAGGCCCAGTACTGGGCTCAAAACATGCAGCCCTGAGGTCTCTCATGAAAGCAGGTGGTTAAATAGAAATTTGCTGCTCAGCTGACCCGGTAGGAGCAAACGTATGCCAAAAATGTACACAGAATGAGCTTTTCAGTGAATAGCAGCCAGGCACATTTTACCTAGTTTTACTTGTAAGTGAGGTTGGAAATGCTTTTCAGGCTCAGTACTGGGCTCAAAACATGCAGCCCTGAGGTCTCCCATGACAGCAGGTGGTTAAATAGAAATTCGCTGCTCAGCTGACCCGGTAGGAGCAAACGTATGCCAAAAATGTACACAGAATGAGCTTTTCAGTGAATAGCAGCCAGGCACATTTTAGCTAGTTTTACTTGTAAGTGGGGTTGGAAATGCTTTTCAGGTTCAGTACTGGGCTCAAAACATGCAGCCCTGATGTCTCTCTTGATAGCAGGTGGTTAAATAGAAATTCGCTGCTCAGCGGACCCGGCAGGTGCAAATATATGCTAAAAATGTACTCAGAATGAGCTTTTCAGTGAAGAGAAGCCAGGCACATTTTAGCTAGTTTTACTTGTAAGTGGGGTTGGAAATGCTTTTCAGGCTCAGTACTGGGCTCAAAACATGCAGCCCTGAGGTCTCTCATGATAGCAGGTGGTTAAATAGAAATTCGCTGCTCAGCTGACCCGGCAGGTGCAAATGTATGCTAAAAATGTACTCAGAATGAGCTTTTCAGTGAAGAGAAGCCAGGCACATTTTAGCTAGTTTTACTTGTAAGTGGGGTTGGAAATGCTTTTCAGGCTCAGTACTGGGCTCAAAACATGCAGCCCTGAGGTCTCTCATGATAGCAGGTGGTTAAATAGAAATTCGCTGCTCAGCTGACCCGGCAGGTGCAAACGTATGCTAAAAATGTACTCAGAATGAGCTTTTCAGTGAAGAGAAGCCAGGCACATTTTAGCTAGTTTTACTTGTAAGTGGGGTTGGAAATGCTTTTCAGGCTCAGTACTGGGCTCAAAACATGCAGCCCTGAGGTCTCTCATGATAGCAGGTGGTTAAATAGAAATTCGCTGCTCAGCGGACCCGGCAGGTGCAAATGTATGCTAAAAATGTACTCAGAATGAGCTTTTCAGTGAAGAGAAGCCAGGCACATTTTAGCTAGTTTTACTTGTAAGTAGGGTTGGAAATGCTTTTCAGGCTCAGTACTGGGCTCAAAACATGCAGCCCTGAGGTCTCTCATGATAGCAGGTGGTTAAATAGAAATTCGCTGCTCAGCTGACCCGGCAGGTGCAAACGTATGCTAAAAATGTACTCAGAATGAGCTTTTCAGTGAAGAGAAGCCAGGCACATTTTAGCTAGTTTTACTTGTAAGTGGGGTTGGAAATGCTTTTCAGGCCCAGTACTGGGCTCAAAACATGCAGCCCTGAGGTCTCTCATGAAAGCAGGTGGTTAAATAGAAATTTGCTGCTCAGCTGACCCGGTAGGAGCAAACGTATGCCAAAAATGTACACAGAATGAGCTTTTCAGTGAATAGCAGCCAGGCAAATTTTACCTAGTTTTACTTGTAAGTGGGGTTGGAAATGCTTTTCAGGCTCAGTACTGGGCTCAAAACATGCAGCCCTGAGGTCTCCCATGACAGCAGGTGGTTAAATAGAAATTCGCTGCTCAGCTGACCCGGTAGGAGCAAACGTATGCCAAAAATGTACACAGAATGAGCTTTTCAGTGAATAGCAGCCAGGCACATTTTAGCTAGTTTTACTTGTAAGTGGGGTTGGAAACGCTTTTCAGGATCAGTACTGGGCTCAAAACATGCAGCCCTGATGTCTCTCTTGATAGCAGGTGGTTAAATAGAAATTCGCTGCTCAGCTGACCCGGCAGGTGCAAACGTATGCTAAAAATGTACTCAGAATGAGCTTTTCAGTGAAGAGAAGCCAGGCACATTTTAGCTAGTTTTACTTGTAAGTGGGGTTGGAAATGCTTTTCAGGCTCAGTACTGGGCTCAAAACATGCAGCCCTGAGGTCTCCCATGACAGCAGGTGGTTAAATAGAAATTCGCTGCTCAGCTGACCCGGCAGGTGCAAACGTATGCTAAAAATGTACACAGAATGAGCTTTTCAGTGAAGAGAAGCCAGGCACATTTTAGCTAGTTTTACTTGTAAGTGGGGTTGGAAATGCTTTTCAGGCTCAGTACTGGGCTCAAAACATGCAGCCCTGAGGTCTCTCATGATAGCAGGTGGTTAAATAGAAATTCGCTGCTCAGCTGACCCGGCAGGTGCAAACGTATGCTAAAAATGTACACAGAATGAGCTTTTCAGTGAATAGCAGCCAGGCACATTTTAGCTAGTTTTACTTGTAAGTGGGATTGGAAATGCTTTTCAGGCTCAGTACTGGGCTCAAAACATGCAGCCCTGAGGTCTCCCATGACAGCAGGTGGTTAAATAGAAATTCGCTGCTCAGCTGACCCGGTAGGAGCAAACGTATGCCAAAAATGTACACAGAATGAGCTTTTCAGTGAATAGCAGCCAGGCACATTTTAGCTAGTTTTACTTGTAAGTGGGGTTGGAAACGCTTTTCAGGATCAGTACTGGGCTCAAAACATGCAGCCCTGATGTCTCTCATGATAGCAGGTGGTTAAATAGAAATTCGCTGCTCAGCTGACCCGGCAGGTGCAAACGTATGCTAAAAATGTACACAGAATGAGCTTTTCAGTGAATAGCAGCCAGGCACATTTTAGCTAGTTTTACTTGTAAGTGGGGTTGGAAATGCTTTTCAGGCTCAGTACTGGGCTCAAAACATGCAGCCCTGAGGTCTCCCATGACAGCAGGTGGTTAAATAGAAATTCGCTGCTCAGCTGATCCGGTAGGAGCAAACGTATGCCAAAAATGTACAGAGAATGAGCTTTTCAGTGAATAGCAGCCAGGCACATTTTAGCTAGTTTTACTTGTAAGTGGGGTTAGAAACGCTTTTCAGGATCAGTACTGGGCTCAAAACATGCAGCCCTGATGTCTCTCATGATAGCAGGTGGTTAAATAGAAATTCGCTGCTCAGCTGACCCGGTAGGAGCAAACGTATGCCAAAAATGTACACAGAATGAGCTTTTCAGTGAATAGCAGCCAGGCACATTTTAGCTAGTTTTACTTGTAAGTGGGGTTGGAAACGCTTTTCAGGATCAGTACTGGGCTCAAAACATGCAGCCCTGATGTCTCTCATGATAGCAGGTGGTTAAATAGAAATTCGCTGCTCAGCTGACCCGGCAGGTGCAAACGTATGCTAAAAATGTACTCAGAATGAGCTTTTCAGTGAAGAGAAGCCAGGCACATTTTAGCTAGTTTTACTTGTAAGTGGGGTTGGAAATGCTTTTCAGGTTCAGTACTGGGCTCAAAACATGCAGCCCTGATGTCTCTCTTGATAGCAGGTGGTTAAATAGAAATTCGCTGCTCAGCGGACCCGGCAGGTGCAAATATATGCTAAAAATGTACTCAGAATGAGCTTTTCAGTGAAGAGAAGCCAGGCACATTTTAGCTAGTTTTACTTGTAAGTGGGGTTGGAAATGCTTTTCAGGCTCAGTACTGGGCTCAAAACATGCAGCCCTGAGGTCTCTCATGATAGCAGGTGGTTAAATAGAAATTCGCTGCTCAGCTGACCCGGCAGGTGCAAATGTATGCTAAAAATGTATTCAGAATGAGCTTTTCAGTGAAGAGAAGCCAGGCACATTTTAGCTAGTTTTACTTGTAAGTGGGGTTGGAAATGCTTTTCAGGCTCAGTACTGGGCTCAAAACATGCAGCCCTGAGGTCTCTCATGATAGCAGGTGGTTAAATAGAAATTCGCTGCTCAGCTGACCCGGCAGGTGCAAACGTATGCTAAAAATGTACTCAGAATGAGCTTTTCAGTGAAGAGAAGCCAGGCACATTTTAGCTAGTTTTACTTGTAAGTGGGGTTGGAAATGCTTTTCAGGCTCAGTACTGGGCTCAAAACATGCAGCCCTGAGGTCTCTCATGATAGCAGGTGGTTAAATAGAAATTCGCTGCTCAGCGGACCCGGCAGGTGCAAATGTATGCTAAAAATTTACTCAGAATGAGCTTTTCAGTGAAGAGAAGCCAGGCACATTTTAGCTAGTTTTACTTGTAAGTGGGGTTGGAAATGCTTTTCAGGCTCAGTACTGGGCTCAAAACATGCAGCCCTGAGGTCTCTCATGATAGCAGGTGGTTAAATAGAAATTCGCTGCTCAGCTGAACCGGCAGGTGCAAACGTATGCTAAAAATGTACTCAGAATGAGCTTTTCAGTGAAGAGAAGCCAGGCACATTTTAGCTAGTTTTACTTGTAAGTGGGGTTGGAAATGTTTTTCAGGCTCAGTACTGGGCTCAAAACATGCAGCCCTGAGGTCTCTCATGAAAGCAGGTGGTTAAATAGAAATTTGCTGCTCAGCTGACCCGGTAGGAGCAAACGTATGCCAAAAATGTACACAGAATGAGCTTTTCAGTGAATAGCAGCCAGGCACATTTTAGCTAGTTTTACTTGTAAGTGGGGTTGGAAATGCTTTTCAGGCTCAGTACTGGGCTCAAAACATGCAGCCCTGAGGTCTCCCATGACAGCAGGTGGTTAAATAGAAATTCGCTGCTCAGCTGGCCCGGTAGGAGCAAACGTATGCCAAAAATGTACACAGAATGAGCTTTTCAGTGAATAGCAGCCAGGCAGATTTTAGCTAGTTTTACTTGTAAGTGGGGTTGGAAACGCTTTTCAGGATCAGTACTGGGCTCAAAACATGCAGCCCTGATGTCTCTCATGATAGCAGGTGGTTAAATAGAAATTCGCTGCTCAGCTGACCCGGCAGGTGCAAACGTATGCTAAAAATGTACACAGAATGAGCTTTTCAGTGAATAGCAGCCAGGCACATTTTAGCTAGTTTTACTTGTAAGTGGGGTTGGAAATGCTTTTCAGGCTCAGTACTGGGCTCAAAACATGCAGCCCTGAGGTCTCCCATGACAGCAGGTGGTTAAATAGAAATTCGCAGCTCAGCTGACCCGGTAGGAGCAAACGTATGCCAAAAATGTACACAGAATGAGCTTTTCAGTGAATAGCAGCCAGGCACATTTTAGCTAGTTTTACTTGTAAGTGTCGTTGGAAACGCTTTTTAGGATCAGTACTGGGCTCAAAACATGCAGCCCTGATGTGTCTCATGATAGCAGGTGGTTAAATAGAAATTCGCTGCTCAGCTGACCCGGCAGGTGCAAACGTATGCTAAAAATGTACACAGAATGAGCTTTTCAGTGAATAGCAGCCAGGCACATTTTAGCTAGTTTTACTTGTAAGTGGGGTTGGAAATGCTTTTCAGGCTCAGTACTGGGCTCAAAACATGCAGCCCTGAGGTCTCCCATGACAGCAGGTGGTTAAATAGAAATTCGCTGCTCAGCTGATCCGGTAGGAGCAAACGTATGCCAAAAATGTACAGAGAATGAGCTTTTCAGTGAATAGCAGCCAGGCACATTTTAGCTAGTTTTACTTGTAAGTGGGGTTGGAAATGCTTTTCAGGCTCAGTACTGGGCTCAAAACATGCAGCCCTGAGGTCTCTCATGATAGCAGGTGGTTAAATAGAAATTCGCTGCTCAGCTGACCCGGCAGGTGCAAACGTATGCTAAAAATGTACTCAGAATGAGCTTTTCAGTGAAGAGAAGCCAGGCACATTTTAGCTAGTTTTACTTGTAAGTGGGGTTGGAAATGCTTTTCAGGCTCAGTACTGGGCTCAAAACATGCAGCCCTGAGGTCTCTCATGATAGCAGGTGGTTAAATAGAAATTCACTGCTCAGCGGACCCGGCAGGTGCAAATGTATGCTAAAAATGTACTCAGAATGAGCTTTTCAGTGAATAGCAGCCAGGCACATTTTAGCTAGTTTTACTTGTAAGTGGGGTTGGAAATGCTTTTCAGGCTCAGTACTGGGCTCAAAACATGCAGCCCTGAGGTCTCTCATGATAGCAGGTGGTTAAATAGAAATTCGCTGCTCAGCTGACCCGGCAGGTGCAAACGTATGCTAAAAATGTATACAGAATGAGCTTTTCAGTGAATAGCAGCCAGGCACATTTTAGCTAGTTTTACTTGTAAGTGGGGTTGGAAATGCTTTTCAGGCTCAGTACTGGGCTCAAAACATGCAGCCCTGATGTCTCTCTTGATAGCAGGTGGTTAAATAGAAATTCGCTGCTCAGCGGACCCGGCAGGTGCAAATATATGCTAAAAATGTACTCAGAATGAGCTTTTCAGTGAAGAGAAGCCAGGCACATTTTAGCTAGTTTTACTTGTAAGTGGGGTTGGAAATGCTTTTCAGGCTCAGTACTGGGCTCAAAACATGCAGCCCTGAGGTCTCTCATGATAGCAGGTGGTTAAATAGAAATTCGCTGCTCAGCGGACCCGGCAGGTGCAAATGTATGCTAAAAATGTACTCAGAATGAGCTTTTCAGTGAAGAGAAGCCAGGCACATTTTAGCTAGTTTTACTTGTAAGTGGGGTTGGAAATGCTTTTCAGGCTCAGTACTGGGCTCAAAACATGCAGCCCTGAGGTCTCTCATGATAGCAGGTGGTTAAATAGAAATTCGCTGCTCAGCTGACCCGGCAGGTACAAACGTATGCTAAAAATGTACTCAGAATGAGCTTTTCAGTGAAGAGAAGCCAGGCACATTTTAGCTAGTTTTACTTGTAAGTGGGGTTGGAAATGTTTTTCAGGCTCAGTACTGGGCTCAAAACATGCAGCCCTGAGGTCTCTCATGAAAGCAGGTGGTTAAATAGAAATTTGCTGCTCAGCTGACCCGGTAGGAGCAAACGTATGCCAACAATGTACACAGAATGAGCTTTTCAGTGAATAGCAGCCAGGCACATTTTAGCTAGTTTTACTTGTAAGTGGGGTTGGAAATGCTTTTCAGGCTCAGTACTGGGCTCAAAACATGCAGCCCTGAGGTCTCCCATGACAGCAGGTGGTTAAATAGAAATTCTCTGCTCAGCTGACCCGGTAGGAGCAAACGTATGCCAAAAATGTACACAGAATGAGCTTTTCAGTGAATAGCAGCCAGGCACATTTTAGCTAGTTTTACTTGTAAGTGGGGTTGGAAACGCTTTTCAGGATCAGTACTGAGCTCAAAACATGCAGCCCTGATGTCTCTCATGATAGCAGGTGGTTAAATAGAAATTCGCTGCTCAGCTGACCCGGCAGGTGCAAACGTATGCTAAAAATGTACACAGAATGAGCTTTTCAGTGAATAGCAGCCAGGAACATTTTAGCTAGTTTTACTTGTAAGTGGGGTTGGAAATGCTTTTCAGGCTCAGTACTGGGCTCAAAACATGCAGTCCTGAGGTCTCCCATGACAGCAGGTGGTTAAATAGAAATTTGCTGCTCAGCTGACCCGGTAGGAGCAAACGTATGCCAAAAATGTACACAGAATGAGCTTTTCAGTGAATAGCAGCCAGGCACATTTTAGCTAGTTTTACTTGTAAGTGGGGTTGGAAACGCTTTTCAGGATCAGTACTGGGCTCAAAACATGCAGCCCTGATGTGTCTCATGATAGCAGGTGGTTAAATAGAAATTCGCTGCTCAGCTGACCCGGCAGGTGCAAACGTATGCTAAAAATGTACACAGAATGAGCTTTTCAGTGAATAGCAGCCAGGCACATTTTAGCTAGTTTTACTTGTAAGTGGGGTTGGAAATGCTTTTCAGGCTCAGTACTGGGCTCAAAACATGCAGCCCTGAGGTCTCTCATGATAGCAGGTGGTTAAATAGAAATTCGCTGCTCAGCTGACCCGGCAGGTGCAAACGTATGCTAAAAATGTACTCAGAATGAGCTTTTCAGTGAAGAGAAGCCAGGCACATTTTAGCTAGTTTTACTTGTAAGTGGGGTTGGAAATGCTTTTCAGGCTCAGTACTGGGCTCAAAACATGCAGCCCTGAGGTCTCTCATGATAGCAGGTGGTTAAATAGAAATTCGCTGCTCAGCTGACCCGGCAGGTGCAAATGTATGCTAAAAATGTACTCAGAATGAGCTTTTCAGTGAAGAGAAGCCAGGCACATTTTAGCTAGTTTTACTTGTAAGTGGGGTTGGAAATGCTTTTCAGGCTCAGTACTGGGCTCAAAACATGCAGCCCTGAGGTCTCTCATGATAGCAGGTGGTTAAATAGAAATTCGCTGCTCAGCTGACCCGGCAGGTGCAAACGTATGCTAAAAATGTACTCAGAATGAGCTTTTCAGTGAAGAGAAGCCAGGCACATTTTAGCTAGTTTTACTTGTAAGTGGGGTTGGAAATGCTTTTCAGGCTCAGTACTGGGCTCAAAACATGCAGCCCTGAGGTCTCTCATGATAGCAGGTGGTTAAATAGAAATTCGCTGCTCAGCGGACCCGGCAGGTGCAAATGTATGCTAAAAATGTACTCAGAATGAGCTTTTCAGTGAAGAGAAGCCAGGCACATTTTAGCTAGTTTTACTTGTAAGTAGGGTTGGAAATGCTTTTCAGGCTCAGTACTGGGCTCAAAACATGCAGCCCTGAGGTCTCTCATGATAGCAGGTGGTTAAATAGAAATTCGCTGCTCAGCTGACCCGGCAGGTGCAAACGTATGCTAAAAATGTACTCAGAATGAGCTTTTCAGTGAAGAGAAGCCAGGCACATTTTAGCTAGTTTTACTTGTAAGTGGGGTTGGAAATGCTTTTCAGGCCCAGTACTGGGCTCAAAACATGCAGCCCTGAGGTCTCTCATGAAAGCAGGTGGTTAAATAGAAATTTGCTGCTCAGCTGACCCGGTAGGAGCAAACGTATGCCAAAAATGTACACAGAATGAGCTTTTCAGTGAATAGCAGCCAGGCAAATTTTACCTAGTTTTACTTGTAAGTGGGGTTGGAAATGCTTTTCAGGCTCAGTACTGGGCTCAAAACATGCAGCCCTGAGGTCTCCCATGACAGCAGGTGGTTAAATAGAAATTCGCTGCTCAGCTGACCCGGTAGGAGCAAACGTATGCCAAAAATGTACACAGAATGAGCTTTTCAGTGAATAGCAGCCAGGCACATTTTAGCTAGTTTTACTTGTAAGTGGGGTTGGAAACGCTTTTCAGGATCAGTACTGGGCTCAAAACATGCAGCCCTGATGTCTCTCTTGATAGCAGGTGGTTAAATAGAAATTCGCTGCTCAGCTGACCCGGCAGGTGCAAACGTATGCTAAAAATGTACTCAGAATGAGCTTTTCAGTGAAGAGAAGCCAGGCACATTTTAGCTAGTTTTACTTGTAAGTGGGGTTGGAAATGCTTTTCAGGCTCAGTACTGGGCTCAAAACATGCAGCCCTGAGGTCTCCCATGACAGCAGGTGGTTAAATAGAAATTCGCTGCTCAGCTGACCCGGCAGGTGCAAACGTATGCTAAAAATGTACACAGAATGAGCTTTTCAGTGAAGAGAAGCCAGGCACATTTTAGCTAGTTTTACTTGTAAGTGGGGTTGGAAATGCTTTTCAGGCTCAGTACTGGGCTCAAAACATGCAGCCCTGAGGTCTCTCATGATAGCAGGTGGTTAAATAGAAATTCGCTGCTCAGCTGACCCGGCAGGTGCAAACGTATGCTAAAAATGTACACAGAATGAGCTTTTCAGTGAATAGCAGCCAGGCACATTTTAGCTAGTTTTACTTGTAAGTGGGATTGGAAATGCTTTTCAGGCTCAGTACTGGGCTCAAAACATGCAGCCCTGAGGTCTCCCATGACAGCAGGTGGTTAAATAGAAATTCGCTGCTCAGCTGACCCGGTAGGAGCAAACGTATGCCAAAAATGTACACAGAATGAGCTTTTCAGTGAATAGCAGCCAGGCACATTTTAGCTAGTTTTACTTGTAAGTGGGGTTGGAAACGCTTTTCAGGATCAGTACTGGGCTCAAAACATGCAGCCCTGATGTCTCTCATGATAGCAGGTGGTTAAATAGAAATTCGCTGCTCAGCTGACCCGGCAGGTGCAAACGTATGCTAAAAATGTACACAGAATGAGCTTTTCAGTGAATAGCAGCCAGGCACATTTTAGCTAGTTTTACTTGTAAGTGGGGTTGGAAATGCTTTTCAGGCTCAGTACTGGGCTCAAAACATGCAGCCCTGAGGTCTCCCATGACAGCAGGTGGTTAAATAGAAATTCGCTGCTCAGCTGATCCGGTAGGAGC
The DNA here is from genome assembly GCF_964263255.1 of Lissotriton vulgaris. Classification (NCBI taxonomy): domain Eukaryota; kingdom Metazoa; phylum Chordata; class Amphibia; order Caudata; family Salamandridae; genus Lissotriton; species Lissotriton vulgaris. The sequence goes on along the minus strand of NW_028252819.1, from coordinate 39,832 downwards.
AAACGTATGCCAAAAATGTACAGAGAATGAGCTTTTCAGTGAATAGCAGCCAGGCACATTTTAGCTAGTTTTACTTGTAAGTGGGGTTAGAAACGCTTTTCAGGATCAGTACTGGGCTCAAAACATGCAGCCCTGATGTCTCTCATGATAGCAGGTGGTTAAATAGAAATTCGCTGCTCAGCTGACCCGGTAGGAGCAAACGTATGCCAAAAATGTACACAGAATGAGCTTTTCAGTGAATAGCAGCCAGGCACATTTTAGCTAGTTTTACTTGTAAGTGGGGTTGGAAACGCTTTTCAGGATCAGTACTGGGCTCAAAACATGCAGCCCTGATGTCTCTCATGATAGCAGGTGGTTAAATAGAAATTCGCTGCTCAGCTGACCCGGCAGGTGCAAACGTATGCTAAAAATGTACTCAGAATGAGCTTTTCAGTGAAGAGAAGCCAGGCACATTTTAGCTAGTTTTACTTGTAAGTGGGGTTGGAAATGCTTTTCAGGTTCAGTACTGGGCTCAAAACATGCAGCCCTGATGTCTCTCTTGATAGCAGGTGGTTAAATAGAAATTCGCTGCTCAGCGGACCCGGCAGGTGCAAATATATGCTAAAAATGTACTCAGAATGAGCTTTTCAGTGAAGAGAAGCCAGGCACATTTTAGCTAGTTTTACTTGTAAGTGGGGTTGGAAATGCTTTTCAGGCTCAGTACTGGGCTCAAAACATGCAGCCCTGAGGTCTCTCATGATAGCAGGTGGTTAAATAGAAATTCGCTGCTCAGCTGACCCGGCAGGTGCAAATGTATGCTAAAAATGTATTCAGAATGAGCTTTTCAGTGAAGAGAAGCCAGGCACATTTTAGCTAGTTTTACTTGTAAGTGGGGTTGGAAATGCTTTTCAGGCTCAGTACTGGGCTCAAAACATGCAGCCCTGAGGTCTCTCATGATAGCAGGTGGTTAAATAGAAATTCGCTGCTCAGCTGACCCGGCAGGTGCAAACGTATGCTAAAAATGTACTCAGAATGAGCTTTTCAGTGAAGAGAAGCCAGGCACATTTTAGCTAGTTTTACTTGTAAGTGGGGTTGGAAATGCTTTTCAGGCTCAGTACTGGGCTCAAAACATGCAGCCCTGAGGTCTCTCATGATAGCAGGTGGTTAAATAGAAATTCGCTGCTCAGCGGACCCGGCAGGTGCAAATGTATGCTAAAAATTTACTCAGAATGAGCTTTTCAGTGAAGAGAAGCCAGGCACATTTTAGCTAGTTTTACTTGTAAGTGGGGTTGGAAATGCTTTTCAGGCTCAGTACTGGGCTCAAAACATGCAGCCCTGAGGTCTCTCATGATAGCAGGTGGTTAAATAGAAATTCGCTGCTCAGCTGAACCGGCAGGTGCAAACGTATGCTAAAAATGTACTCAGAATGAGCTTTTCAGTGAAGAGAAGCCAGGCACATTTTAGCTAGTTTTACTTGTAAGTGGGGTTGGAAATGTTTTTCAGGCTCAGTACTGGGCTCAAAACATGCAGCCCTGAGGTCTCTCATGAAAGCAGGTGGTTAAATAGAAATTTGCTGCTCAGCTGACCCGGTAGGAGCAAACGTATGCCAAAAATGTACACAGAATGAGCTTTTCAGTGAATAGCAGCCAGGCACATTTTAGCTAGTTTTACTTGTAAGTGGGGTTGGAAATGCTTTTCAGGCTCAGTACTGGGCTCAAAACATGCAGCCCTGAGGTCTCCCATGACAGCAGGTGGTTAAATAGAAATTCGCTGCTCAGCTGGCCCGGTAGGAGCAAACGTATGCCAAAAATGTACACAGAATGAGCTTTTCAGTGAATAGCAGCCAGGCAGATTTTAGCTAGTTTTACTTGTAAGTGGGGTTGGAAACGCTTTTCAGGATCAGTACTGGGCTCAAAACATGCAGCCCTGATGTCTCTCATGATAGCAGGTGGTTAAATAGAAATTCGCTGCTCAGCTGACCCGGCAGGTGCAAACGTATGCTAAAAATGTACACAGAATGAGCTTTTCAGTGAATAGCAGCCAGGCACATTTTAGCTAGTTTTACTTGTAAGTGGGGTTGGAAATGCTTTTCAGGCTCAGTACTGGGCTCAAAACATGCAGCCCTGAGGTCTCCCATGACAGCAGGTGGTTAAATAGAAATTCGCAGCTCAGCTGACCCGGTAGGAGCAAACGTATGCCAAAAATGTACACAGAATGAGCTTTTCAGTGAATAGCAGCCAGGCACATTTTAGCTAGTTTTACTTGTAAGTGTCGTTGGAAACGCTTTTTAGGATCAGTACTGGGCTCAAAACATGCAGCCCTGATGTGTCTCATGATAGCAGGTGGTTAAATAGAAATTCGCTGCTCAGCTGACCCGGCAGGTGCAAACGTATGCTAAAAATGTACACAGAATGAGCTTTTCAGTGAATAGCAGCCAGGCACATTTTAGCTAGTTTTACTTGTAAGTGGGGTTGGAAATGCTTTTCAGGCTCAGTACTGGGCTCAAAACATGCAGCCCTGAGGTCTCCCATGACAGCAGGTGGTTAAATAGAAATTCGCTGCTCAGCTGATCCGGTAGGAGCAAACGTATGCCAAAAATGTACAGAGAATGAGCTTTTCAGTGAATAGCAGCCAGGCACATTTTAGCTAGTTTTACTTGTAAGTGGGGTTGGAAATGCTTTTCAGGCTCAGTACTGGGCTCAAAACATGCAGCCCTGAGGTCTCTCATGATAGCAGGTGGTTAAATAGAAATTCGCTGCTCAGCTGACCCGGCAGGTGCAAACGTATGCTAAAAATGTACTCAGAATGAGCTTTTCAGTGAAGAGAAGCCAGGCACATTTTAGCTAGTTTTACTTGTAAGTGGGGTTGGAAATGCTTTTCAGGCTCAGTACTGGGCTCAAAACATGCAGCCCTGAGGTCTCTCATGATAGCAGGTGGTTAAATAGAAATTCACTGCTCAGCGGACCCGGCAGGTGCAAATGTATGCTAAAAATGTACTCAGAATGAGCTTTTCAGTGAATAGCAGCCAGGCACATTTTAGCTAGTTTTACTTGTAAGTGGGGTTGGAAATGCTTTTCAGGCTCAGTACTGGGCTCAAAACATGCAGCCCTGAGGTCTCTCATGATAGCAGGTGGTTAAATAGAAATTCGCTGCTCAGCTGACCCGGCAGGTGCAAACGTATGCTAAAAATGTATACAGAATGAGCTTTTCAGTGAATAGCAGCCAGGCACATTTTAGCTAGTTTTACTTGTAAGTGGGGTTGGAAATGCTTTTCAGGCTCAGTACTGGGCTCAAAACATGCAGCCCTGATGTCTCTCTTGATAGCAGGTGGTTAAATAGAAATTCGCTGCTCAGCGGACCCGGCAGGTGCAAATATATGCTAAAAATGTACTCAGAATGAGCTTTTCAGTGAAGAGAAGCCAGGCACATTTTAGCTAGTTTTACTTGTAAGTGGGGTTGGAAATGCTTTTCAGGCTCAGTACTGGGCTCAAAACATGCAGCCCTGAGGTCTCTCATGATAGCAGGTGGTTAAATAGAAATTCGCTGCTCAGCGGACCCGGCAGGTGCAAATGTATGCTAAAAATGTACTCAGAATGAGCTTTTCAGTGAAGAGAAGCCAGGCACATTTTAGCTAGTTTTACTTGTAAGTGGGGTTGGAAATGCTTTTCAGGCTCAGTACTGGGCTCAAAACATGCAGCCCTGAGGTCTCTCATGATAGCAGGTGGTTAAATAGAAATTCGCTGCTCAGCTGACCCGGCAGGTACAAACGTATGCTAAAAATGTACTCAGAATGAGCTTTTCAGTGAAGAGAAGCCAGGCACATTTTAGCTAGTTTTACTTGTAAGTGGGGTTGGAAATGTTTTTCAGGCTCAGTACTGGGCTCAAAACATGCAGCCCTGAGGTCTCTCATGAAAGCAGGTGGTTAAATAGAAATTTGCTGCTCAGCTGACCCGGTAGGAGCAAACGTATGCCAACAATGTACACAGAATGAGCTTTTCAGTGAATAGCAGCCAGGCACATTTTAGCTAGTTTTACTTGTAAGTGGGGTTGGAAATGCTTTTCAGGCTCAGTACTGGGCTCAAAACATGCAGCCCTGAGGTCTCCCATGACAGCAGGTGGTTAAATAGAAATTCTCTGCTCAGCTGACCCGGTAGGAGCAAACGTATGCCAAAAATGTACACAGAATGAGCTTTTCAGTGAATAGCAGCCAGGCACATTTTAGCTAGTTTTACTTGTAAGTGGGGTTGGAAACGCTTTTCAGGATCAGTACTGAGCTCAAAACATGCAGCCCTGATGTCTCTCATGATAGCAGGTGGTTAAATAGAAATTCGCTGCTCAGCTGACCCGGCAGGTGCAAACGTATGCTAAAAATGTACACAGAATGAGCTTTTCAGTGAATAGCAGCCAGGAACATTTTAGCTAGTTTTACTTGTAAGTGGGGTTGGAAATGCTTTTCAGGCTCAGTACTGGGCTCAAAACATGCAGTCCTGAGGTCTCCCATGACAGCAGGTGGTTAAATAGAAATTTGCTGCTCAGCTGACCCGGTAGGAGCAAACGTATGCCAAAAATGTACACAGAATGAGCTTTTCAGTGAATAGCAGCCAGGCACATTTTAGCTAGTTTTACTTGTAAGTGGGGTTGGAAACGCTTTTCAGGATCAGTACTGGGCTCAAAACATGCAGCCCTGATGTGTCTCATGATAGCAGGTGGTTAAATAGAAATTCGCTGCTCAGCTGACCCGGCAGGTGCAAACGTATGCTAAAAATGTACACAGAATGAGCTTTTCAGTGAATAGCAGCCAGGCACATTTTAGCTAGTTTTACTTGTAAGTGGGGTTGGAAATGCTTTTCAGGCTCAGTACTGGGCTCAAAACATGCAGCCCTGAGGTCTCTCATGATAGCAGGTGGTTAAATAGAAATTCGCTGCTCAGCTGACCCGGCAGGTGCAAACGTATGCTAAAAATGTACTCAGAATGAGCTTTTCAGTGAAGAGAAGCCAGGCACATTTTAGCTAGTTTTACTTGTAAGTGGGGTTGGAAATGCTTTTCAGGCTCAGTACTGGGCTCAAAACATGCAGCCCTGAGGTCTCTCATGATAGCAGGTGGTTAAATAGAAATTCGCTGCTCAGCGGACCCGGCAGGTGCAAATGTATGCTAAAAATGTACTCAGAATGAGCTTTTCAGTGAAGAGAAGCCAGGCACATTTTAGCTAGTTTTACTTGTAAGTAGGGTTGGAAATGCTTTTCAGGCTCAGTACTGGGCTCAAAACATGCAGCCCTGAGGTCTCTCATGATAGCAGGTGGTTAAATAGAAATTCGCTGCTCAGCTGACCCGGCAGGTGCAAACGTATGCTAAAAATGTACTCAGAATGAGCTTTTCAGTGAAGAGAAGCCAGGCACATTTTAGCTAGTTTTACTTGTAAGTGGGGTTGGAAATGCTTTTCAGGCCCAGTACTGGGCTCAAAACATGCAGCCCTGAGGTCTCTCATGAAAGCAGGTGGTTAAATAGAAATTTGCTGCTCAGCTGACCCGGTAGGAGCAAACGTATGCCAAAAATGTACACAGAATGAGCTTTTCAGAGAATAGCAGCCAGGCACATTTTACCTAGTTTTACTTGTAAGTGGGGTTGGAAATGCTTTTCAGGCTCAGTACTGGGCTCAAAACATGCAGCCCTGAGGTCTCCCATGACAGCAGGTGGTTAAATAGAAATTCGCTGCTCAGCTGACCCGGTAAGAGCAAACGTATGCCAAAAATGTACACAGAATGAGCTTTTCAGTGAATAGCAGCCAGGCACATTTTAGCTAGTTTTACTTGTAAGTGGGGTTGGAAACGCTTTTCAGGATCAGTACTGGGCTCAAAACATGCAGCCCTGATGTCTCTCTTGATAGCAGGTGGTTAAATAGAAATTCGCTGCTCAGCTGACCCGGCAGGTGCAAACGTATGCTAAAAATGGACTCAGAATGAGCTTTTCAGTGAAGAGAAGCCAGGCACATTTTAGCTAGTTTTACTTGTAAGTGGGGTTGGAAATGCTTTTCAGGCTCAGTACTGGGCTCAAAACATGCAGCCCTGAGGTCTCCCATGACAGCAGGTGGTTAAATAGAAATTCGCTGCTCAGCTGACCCGGTAGGAGCAAACGTATGCCAAAAATGTACACAGAATGAGCTTTTCAGTGAATAGCAGCCAGGCACATTTTAGCTAGTTTTACTTGTAAGTGGGGTTGGAAACGCTTTTCAGGATCAGCACTGGGCTCAAAACATGCAGCCCTGATGTATCTCATGATAGCAGGTGGTTAAATAGAAATTCGCTGCTCAGCTGACCCGGCAGGTGCAAACGTATGCTAAAAATGTACACAGAATGAGCTTTTCAGTGAAGAGAAGCCAGGCACATTTTAGCTAGTTTTACTTGTAAGTGGGGTTGGAAATGCTTTTCAGGCTCAGTACTGGGCTCAAAACATGCAGCCCTGAGGTCTCTCATGATAGCAGGTGGTTAAATAGAAATTCGCTGCTCAGCTGACCCGGCAGGTGCAAACGTATGCTAAAAATGTACACAGAATGAGCTTTTCAGTGAATAGCAGCCAGGCACATTTTAGCTAGTTTTACTTGTAAGTGGGGTTGGAAATGCTTTTCAGGCTCAGTACTGGGCTCAAAACATGCAGCCCTGAGGTCTCCCATGACAGCAGGTGGTTAAATAGAAATTCGCTGCTCAGCTGACCCGGTAGGAGCAAACGTATGCCAAAAATGTACACAGAATGAGCTTTTCAGTGAATAGCAGCCAGGCACATTTTAGCTAGTTTTACTTGTAAGTGGGGTTGGAAACGCTTTTCAGGATCAGTACTGGGCTCAAAACATGCAGCCCTGATGTCTCTCATGATAGCAGGTGGTTAAATAGAAATTCGCTGCTCAGCTGACCCGGCAGGTGCAAACGTATGCTAAAAATGTACACAGAATGAGCTTTTCAGTGAATAGCAGCCAGGCACATTTTAGCTAGTTTTACTTGTAAGTGGGGTTGGAAATGCTTTTCAGGCTCAGTACTGGGCTCAAAACATGCAGCCCTGAGGTCTCTCATGATAGCAGGTGGTTAAATAGAAATTCGCTGCTCAGCTGACCCGGCAGGTGCAAACGTATGCTAAAAATGTACACAGAATGAGCTTTTCAGTGAAGAGAAGCCAGGCACATTTTAGCTAGTTTTACTTGTAAGTGGGGTTGGAAATGCTTTTCAGGCTCAGTACTGGGCTCAAAACATGCAGCCCTGAGGTCTCTCATGATAGCAGGTGGTTAAATAGAAATTCGCTGCTCAGCGGACCCGGCAGGTGCAAATGTATGCTAAAAATGTACTCAGAATGAGCTTTTCAGTGAAGAGAAGCCAGGCACATTTTAGCTAGTTTTACTTGTAAGTGGGGTTGGAAATGCTTTTCAGGCTCAGTACTGGGCTCAAAACATGCAGCCCTGAGGTCTCTCATGATAGCAGGTGGTTAAATAGAAATTCGCTGCTCAGCTGACCCGGCAGGTGCAAACGTATGCTAAAAATGTATACAGAATGAGCTTTTCAGTGAATAGCAGCCAGGCACATTTTAGCTAGTTTTACTTGTAAGTGGGGTTGGAAATGCTTTTCAGGCTCAGTACTGGGCTCAAAACATGCAGCCCTGATGTCTCTCTTGATAGCAGGTGGTTAAATAGAAATTCGCTGCTCAGCGGACCCGGCAGGTGCAAATATATGCTAAAAATGTACTCAGAATGAGCTTTTCAGTGAAGAGAAGCCAGGCACATTTTAGCTAGTTTTACTTGTAAGTGGGGTTGGAAATGCTTTTCAGGCTCAGTACTGGGCTCAAAACATGCAGCCCTGAGGTCTCTCATGATAGCAGGTGGTTAAATAGAAATTCGCTGCTCAGCGGACCCGGCAGGTGCAAATGTATGCTAAAAATGTACTCAGAATGAGCTTTTCAGTGAAGAGAAGCCAGGCACATTTTAGCTAGTTTTACTTGTAAGTGGGGTTGGAAATGCTTTTCAGGCCCAGTACTGGGCTCAAAACATGCAGCCCTGAGGTCTCTCATGAAAGCAGGTGGTTAAATAGAAATTTGCTGCTCAGCTGACCCGGTAGGAGCAAACGTATGCCAAAAATGTACACAGAATGAGCTTTTCAGTGAATAGCAGCCAGGCACATTTTACCTAGTTTTACTTGTAAGTGGGGTTGGAAATGCTTTTCAGGCTCAGTACTGGGCTCAAAACATGCAGCCCTGAGGTCTCCCATGACAGCAGGTGGTTAAATAGAAATTCGCTGCTCAGCTGACCCGGTAAGAGCAAACGTATGCCAAAAATGTACACAGAATGAGCTTTTCAGTGAATAGCAGCCAGGCACATTTTAGCTAGTTTTACTTGTAAGTGGGGTTGGAAACGCTTTTCAGGATCAGTACTGGGCTCAAAACATGCAGCCCTGATGTCTCGCTTGATAGCAGGTGGTTAAATAGAAATTCGCTGCTCAGCTGACCCGGCAGGTGCAAACGTATGCTAAAAATGGACTCAGAATGAGCTTTTCAGTGAAGAGAAGCCAGGCACATTTTAGCTAGTTTTACTTGTAAGTGGGGTTGGAAATGCTTTTCAGGCTCAGTACTGGGCTCAAAACATGCAGCCCTGAGGTCTCCCATGACAGCAGGTGGTTAAATAGAAATTCGCTGCTCAGCTGACCCGGTAGGAGCAAACGTATGCCAAAAATGTACACAGAATGAGCTTTTCAGTGAATAGCAGCCAGGCACATTTTAGCTAGTTTTACTTGTAAGTGGGGTTGGAAACGCTTTTCAGGATCAGCACTGGGCTCAAAACATGCAGCCCTGATGTATCTCATGATAGCAGGTGGTTAAATAGAAATTCGCTGCTCAGCTGACCCGGCAGGTGCAAACGTATGCTAAAAATGTACACAGAATGAGCTTTTCAGTGAAGAGAAGCCAGGCACATTTTAGCTAGTTTTACTTGTAAGTGGGGTTGGAAATGCTTTTCAGGCTCAGTACTGGGCTCAAAACATGCAGCCCTGAGGTCTCTCATGATAGCAGGTGGTTAAATAGAAATTCGCTGCTCAGCTGACCCGGCAGGTGCAAACGTATGCTAAAAATGTACACAGAATGAGCTTTTCAGTGAATAGCAGCCAGGCACATTTTAGCTAGTTTTACTTGTAAGTGGGGTTGGAAATGCTTTTCAGGCTCAGTACTGGGCTCAAAACATGCAGCCCTGAGGTCTCCCATGACAGCAGGTGGTTAAATAGAAATTCGCTGCTCAGCTGACCCGGTAGGAGCAAACGTATGCCAAAAATGTACACAGAATGAGCTTTTCAGTGAATAGCAGCCAGGCACATTTTAGCTAGTTTTACTTGTAAGTGGGGTTGGAAACGCTTTTCAGGATCAGTACTGGGCTCAAAACATGCAGCCCTGATGTCTCTCATGATAGCAGGTGGTTAAATAGAAATTCGCTGCTCAGCTGACCCGGCAGGTGCAAACGTATGCTAAAAATGTACACAGAATGAGCTTTTCAGTGAATAGCAGCCAGGCACATTTTAGCTAGTTTTACTTGTAAGTGGGGTTGGAAATGCTTTTCAGGCTCAGTACTGGGCTCAAAACATGCAGCCCTGAGGTCTCTCATGATAGCAGGTGGTTAAATAGAAATTCGCTGCTCAGCTGACCCGGCAGGTGCAAACGTATGCTAAAAATGTACACAGAATGAGCTTTTCAGTGAAGAGAAGCCAGGCACATTTTAGCTAGTTTTACTTGTAAGTGGGGTTGGAAATGCTTTTCAGGCTCAGTACTGGGCTCAAAACATGCAGCCCTGAGGTCTCTCATGATAGCAGGTGGTTAAATAGAAATTCGCTGCTCAGCGGACCCGGCAGGTGCAAATGTATGCTAAAAATGTACTCAGAATGAGCTTTTCAGTGAAGAGAAGCCAGGCACATTTTAGCTAGTTTTACTTGTAAGTGGGGTTGGAAATGCTTTTCAGGCTCAGTACTGGGCTCAAAACATGCAGCCCTGAGGTCTCTCATGATAGCAGGTGGTTAAATAGAAATTCGCTGCTCAGCTGACCCGGCAGGTGCAAACGTATGCTAAAAATGCATACAGAATGAGCTTTTCAGTGAATAGCAGCCAGGCACATTTTAGCTAGTTTTACTTGTAAGTGGGGTTGGAAATGCTTTTCAGGCTCAGTACTGGGCTCAAAACATGCAGCCCTGATGTCTCTCTTGATAGCAGGTGGTTAAATAGAAATTCGCTGCTCAGCGGACCCGGCAGGTGCAAATATATGCTAAAAATGTACTCAGAATGAGCTTTTCAGTGAAGAGAAGCCAGGCACATTTTAGCTAGTTTTACTTGTAAGTGGGGTTGGAAATGCTTTTCAGGCTCAGTACTGGGCTCAAAACATGCAGCCCTGAGGTCTCTCATGATAGCAGGTGGTTAAATAGAAATTCGCTGCTCAGCGGACCCGGCAGGTGCAAATGTATGCTAAAAATGTACTCAGAATGAGCTTTTCAGTGAAGAGAAGCCAGGCACATTTTAGCTAGTTTTACTTGTAAGTGGGGTTGGAAATGCTTTTCAGGCTCAGTACTGGGCTCAAAACATGCAGCCCTGAGGTCTCTCATGATAGCAGGTGGTTAAATAGAAATTCGCTGCTCAGCTGACCCGGCAGGTGCAAACGTATGCTAAAAATGTACTCAGAATGAGCTTTTCAGTGAAGAGAAGCCAGGCACATTTTAGCTAGTTTTACTTGTAAGTGGGGTTGGAAATGTTTTTCAGGCTCAGTACTGGGCTCAAAACATGCAGCCCTGAGGTCTCTCATGAAAGCAGGTGGTTAAATAGAAATTTGCTGCTCAGCTGACCCGGTAGGAGCAAACGTATGCCAAAAATGTACACAGAATGAGCTTTTCAGTGAATAGCAGCCAGGCACATTTTAGCTAGTTTTACTTGTAAGTGGGGTTGGAAATGCTTTTCAGGCTCAGTACTGGGCTCAAAACATGCAGCCCTGAGGTCTCCCATGACAGCAGGTGGTTAAATAGAAATTCGCTGCTCAGCTGACCCGGTAGGAGCAAACGTATGCCAAAAATGTACACAGAATGAGCTTTTCAGTGAATAGCAGCCAGGCACATTTTAGCTAGTTTTACTTGTAAGTGGGGTTGGAAACGCTTTTCAGGATCAGTACTGAGCTCAAAACATGCAGCCCTGATGTCTCTCATGATAGCAGGTGGTTAAATAGAAATTCGCTGCTCAGCTGACCCGGCAGGTGCAAACGTATGCTAAAAATGTACACAGAATGAGCTTTTCAGTGAATAGCAGCCAGGCACATTTTAGCTAGTTTTACTTGTAAGTGGGGTTGGAAATGCTTTTCAGGCTCAGTACTGGGCTCAAAACATGCAGCCCTGAGGTCTCTCATGATAGCAGGTGGTTAAATAGAAATTCGCTGCTCAGCTGACCCGGCAGGTGCAAACGTATGCTAAAAATGTACTCAGAATGAGCTTTTCAGTGAAGAGAAGCCAGGCACATTTTAGCTAGTTTTACTTGTAAGTGGGGTTGGAAATGCTTTTCAGGCTCAGTACTGGGCTCAAAACATGCAGCCCTGAGGTCTCTCATGATAGCAGGTGGTTAAATAGAAATTCGCTGCTCAGCGGACCCGGCAGGTGCAAATGTATGCTAAAAATGTACTCAGAATGAGCTTTTCAGTGAAGAGAAGCCAGGCACATTTTAGCTAGTTTTACTTGTAAGTAGGGTTGGAAATGCTTTTCAGGCTCAGTACTGGGCTCAAAACATGCAGCCCTGAGGTCTCTCATGATAGCAGGTGGTTAAATAGAAATTCGCTGCTCAGCTGACCCGGCAGGTGCAAACGTATGCTAAAAATGTACTCAGAATGAGCTTTTCAGTGAAGAGAAGCCAGGCACATTTTAGCTAGTTTTACTTGTAAGTGGGGTTGGAAATGCTTTTCAGGCCCAGTACTGGGCTCAAAACATGCAGCCCTGAGGTCTCTCATGAAAGCAGGTGGTTAAATAGAAATTTGCTGCTCAGCTGACCCGGTAGGAGCAAACGTATGCCAAAAATGTACACAGAATGAGCTTTTCAGTGAATAGCAGCCAGGCACATTTTACCTAGTTTTACTTGTAAGTGGGGTTGGAAATGCTTTTCAGGCTCAGTACTGGGCTCAAAACATGCAGCCCTGAGGTCTCCCATGACAGCAGGTGGTTAAATAGAAATTCGCTGCTCAGCTGACCCGGTAAGAGCAAACGTATGCCAAAAATGTACACAGAATGAGCTTTTCAGTGAATAGCAGCCAGGCACATTTTAGCTAGTTTTACTTGTAAGTGGGGTTGGAAACGCTTTTCAGGATCAGTACTGGGCTCAAAACATGCAGCCCTGATGTCTCTCTTGATAGCAGGTGGTTAAATAGAAATTCGCTGCTCAGCTGACCCGGCAGGTGCAAACGTATGCTAAAAATGGACTCAGAATGAGCTTTTCAGTGAAGAGAAGCCAGGCACATTTTAGCTAGTTTTACTTGTAAGTGGGGTTGGAAATGCTTTTCAGGCTCAGTACTGGGCTCAAAACATGCAGCCCTGAGGTCTCCCATGACAGCAGGTGGTTAAATAGAAATTCGCTGCTCAGCTGACCCGGTAGGAGCAAACGTATGCCAAAAATGTACACAGAATGAGCTTTTCAGTGAATAGCAGCCAGGCACATTTTAGCTAGTTTTACTTGTAAGTGGGGTTGGAAACGCTTTTCAGGATCAGCACTGGGCTCAAAACATGCAGCCCTGATGTATCTCATGATAGCAGGTGGTTAAATAGAAATTCGCTGCTCAGCTGACCCGGCAGGTGCAAACGTATGCTAAAAATGTACACAGAATGAGCTTTTCAGTGAAGAGAAGCCAGGCACATTTTAGCTAGTTTTACTTGTAAGTGGGGTTGGAAATGCTTTTCAGGCTCAGTACTGGGCTCAAAACATGCAGCCCTGAGGTCTCTCATGATAGCAGGTGGTTAAATAGAAATTCGCTGCTCAGCTGACCCGGCAGGTGCAAACGTATGCTAAAAATGTACACAGAATGAGCTTTTCAGTGAATAGCAGCCAGGCACATTTTAGCTAGTTTTACTTGTAAGTGGGGTTGGAAATGCTTTTCAGGCTCAGTACTGGGCTCAAAACATGCAGCCCTGAGGTCTCCCATGACAGCAGGTGGTTAAATAGAAATTCGCTGCTCAGCTGACCCGGTAGGAGCAAACGTATGCCAAAAATGTACACAGAATGAGCTTTTCAGTGAATAGCAGCCAGGCACATTTTAGCTAGTTTTACTTGTAAGTGGGGTTGGAAACGCTTTTCAGGATCAGTACTGGGCTCAAAACATGCAGCCCTGATGTCTCTCATGATAGCAGGTGGTTAAATAGAAATTCGCTGCTCAGCTGACCCGGCAGGTGCAAACGTATGCTAAAAATGTACACAGAATGAGCTTTTCAGTGAATAGCAGCCAGGCACATTTTAGCTAGTTTTACTTGTAAGTGGGGTTGGAAATGCTTTTCAGGCTCAGTACTGGGCTCAAAACATGCAGCCCTGAGGTCTCTCATGATAGCAGGTGGTTAAATAGAAATTCGCTGCTCAGCTGACCCGGCAGGTGCAAACGTATGCTAAAAATGTACACAGAATGAGCTTTTCAGTGAAGAGAAGCCAGGCACATTTTAGCTAGTTTTACTTGTAAGTGGGGTTGGAAATGCTTTTCAGGCTCAGTACTGGGCTCAAAACATGCAGCCCTGAGGTCTCTCATGATAGCAGGTGGTTAAATAGAAATTCGCTGCTCAGCGGACCCGGCAGGTGCAAATGTATGCTAAAAATGTACTCAGAATGAGCTTTTCAGTGAAGAGAAGCCAGGCACATTTTAGCTAGTTTTACTTGTAAGTGGGGTTGGAAATGCTTTTCAGGCTCAGTACTGGGCTCAAAACATGCAGCCCTGAGGTCTCTCATGATAGCAGGTGGTTAAATAGAAATTCGCTGCTCAGCTGACCCGGCAGGTGCAAACGTATGCTAAAAATGTATACAGAATGAGCTTTTCAGTGAATAGCAGCCAGGCACATTTTAGCTAGTTTTACTTGTAAGTGGGGTTGGAAATGCTTTTCAGGCTCAGTACTGGGCTCAAAACATGCAGCCCTGATGTCTCTCTTGATAGCAGGTGGTTAAATAGAAATTCGCTGCTCAGCGGACCCGGCAGGTGCAAATATATGCTAAAAATGTACTCAGAATGAGCTTTTCAGTGAAGAGAAGCCAGGCACATTTTAGCTAGTTTTACTTGTAAGTGGGGTTGGAAATGCTTTTCAGGCTCAGTACTGGGCTCAAAACATGCAGCCCTGAGGTCTCTCATGATAGCAGGTGGTTAAATAGAAATTCGCTGCTCAGCGGACCCGGCAGGTGCAAATGTATGCTAAAAATGTACTCAGAATGAGCTTTTCAGTGAAGAGAAGCCAGGCACATTTTAGCTAGTTTTACTTGTAAGTGGGGTTGGAAATGCTTTTCAGGCTCAGTACTGGGCTCAAAACATGCAGCCCTGAGGTCTCTCATGATAGCAGGTGGTTAAATAGAAATTCGCTGCTCAGCTGACCCGGCAGGTGCAAACGTATGCTAAAAATGTACTCAGAATGAGCTTTTCAGTGAAGAGAAGCCAGGCACATTTTAGCTAGTTTTACTTGTAAGTGGGGTTGGAAATGTTTTTCAGGCTCAGTACTGGGCTCAAAACATGCAGCCCTGAGGTCTCTCATGAAAGCAGGTGGTTAAATAGAAATTTGCTGCTCAGCTGACCCGGTAGGAGCAAACGTATGCCAAAAATGTACACAGAATGAGCTTTTCAGTGAATAGCAGCCAGGCACATTTTAGCTAGTTTTACTTGTAAGTGGGGTTGGAAATGCTTTTCAGGCTCAGTACTGGGCTCAAAACATGCAGCCCTGAGGTCTCCCATGACAGCAGGTGGTTAAATAGAAATTCGCTGCTCAGCTGACCCGGTAGGAGCAAACGTATGCCAAAAATGTACACAGAATGAGCTTTTCAGTGAATAGCAGCCAGGCACATTTTAGCTAGTTTTACTTGTAAGTGGGGTTTCAAACGCTTTTCAGGATCAGTACTGAGCTCAAAACATGCAGCCCTGATGTCTCTCATGATAGCAGGTGGTTAAATAGAAATTCGCTGCTCAGCTGACCCGGCAGGTGCAAACGTATGCTAAAAATGTACACAGAATGAGCTTTTCAGTGAATAGCAGCCAGGCACATTTTAGCTAGTTTTACTTGTAAGTGGGGTTGGAAATGCTTTTCAGGCTCAGTACTGGGCTCAAAACATGCAGTCCTGAGGTCTCCCATGACAGCAGGTGGTTAAATAGAAATTCGCTGCTCAGCTGACCCGGTAGGAGCAAACGTATGCCAAAAATGTACACAGAATGAGCTTTTCAGTGAATAGCAGCCAGGCACATTTTAGCTAGTTTTACTTGTAAGTGGGGTTGGAAACGCTTTTCAGGATCAGTACTGGGCTCAAAACATGCAGCCCTGATGTGTCTCATGATAGCAGGTGGTTAAATAGAAATTCGCTGCTCAGCTGACCCGGCAGGTGCAAACGTATGCTAAAAATGTACACAGAATGAGCTTTTCAGTGAATAGCAGCCAGGCACATTTTAGCTAGTTTTACTTGTAAGTGGGGTTGGAAATGCTTTTCAGGCTCAGTACTGGGCTCAAAACATGCAGCCCTGAGGTCTCTCATGATAGCAGGTGGTTAAATAGAAATTCGCTGCTCAGCTGACCCGGCAGGTGCAAACGTATGCTAAAAATGTACTCAGAATGAGCTTTTCAGTGAAGAGAAGCCAGGCACATTTTAGCTAGTTTTACTTGTAAGTGGGGTTGGAAATGCTTTTCAGGCTCAGTACTGGGCTCAAAACATGCAGCCCTGAGGTCTCTCATGATAGCAGGTGGTTAAATAGAAATTCGCTGCTCAGCGGACCCGGCAGGTGCAAATGTATGCTAAAAATGTACTCAGAATGAGCTTTTCAGTGAAGAGAAGCCAGGCACATTTTAGCTAGTTTTACTTGTAAGTAGGGTTGGAAATGCTTTTCAGGCTCAGTACTGGGCTCAAAACATGCAGCCCTGAGGTCTCTCATGATAGCAGGTGGTTAAATAGAAATTCGCTGCTCAGCTGACCCGGCAGGTGCAAACGTATGCTAAAAATGTACTCAGAATGAGCTTTTCAGTGAAGAGAAGCCAGGCACATTTTAGCTAGTTTTACTTGTAAGTGGGGTTGGAAATGCTTTTCAGGCCCAGTACTGGGCTCAAAACATGCAGCCCTGAGGTCTCTCATGAAAGCAGGTGGTTAAATAGAAATTTGCTGCTCAGCTGACCCGGTAGGAGCAAACGTATGCCAAAAATGTACACAGAATGAGCTTTTCAGTGAATAGCAGCCAGGCACATTTTACCTAGTTTTACTTGTAAGTGGGGTTGGAAATGCTTTTCAGGCTCAGTACTGGGCTCAAAACATGCAGCCCTGAGGTCTCCCATGACAGCAGGTGGTTAAATAGAAATTCGCTGCTCAGCTGACCCGGTAAGAGCAAACGTATGCCAAAAATGTACACAGAATTAGCTTTTCAGTGAATAGCAGCCAGGCACATTTTAGCTAGTTTTACTTGTAAGTGGGGTTGGAAACGCTTTTCAGGATCAGTACTGGGCTCAAAACATGCAGCCCTGATGTCTCTCTTGATAGCAGGTGGTTAAATAGAAATTCGCTGCTCAGCTGACCCGGCAGGTGCAAACGTATGCTAAAAATGTACTCAGAATGAGCTTTTCAGTGAAGAGAAGCCAGGCACATTTTAGCTAGTTTTACTTGTAAGTGGGGTTGGAAATGCTTTTCAGGCTCAGTACTGGGCTCAAAACATGCAGCCCTGAGGTCTCCCATGACAGCAGGTGGTTAAATAGAAATTCGCTGCTCAGCTGACCCGGTAGGAGCAAACGTATGCCAAAAATGTACACAGAATGAGCTTTTCAGTGAATAGCAGCCAGGCACATTTTAGCTAGTTTTACTTGTAAGTGGGGTTGGAAACGCTTTTCAGGATCAGCACTGGGCTCAAAACATGCAGCCCTGATGTATCTCATGATAGCAGGTGGTTAAATAGAAATTCGCTGCTCAGCTGACCCGGCAGGTGCAAACGTATGCTAAAAATGTACACAGAATGAGCTTTTCAGTGAAGAGAAGCCAGGCACATTTTAGCTAGTTTTACTTGTAAGTGGGGTTGGAAATGCTTTTCAGGCTCAGTACTGGGCTCAAAACATGCAGCCCTGAGGTCTCTCATGATAGCAGGTGGTTAAATAGAAATTCGCTGCTCAGCTGACCCGGCAGGTGCAAACGTATGCTAAAAATGTACACAGAATGAGCTTTTCAGTGAATAGCAGCCAGGCACATTTTAGCTAGTTTTACTTGTAAGTGGGGTTGGAAATGCTTTTCAGGCTCAGTACTGGGCTCAAAACATGCAGCCCTGAGGTCTCCCATGACAGCAGGTGGTTAAATAGAAATTCGCTGCTCAGCTAACCCGGTAGGAGCAAACGTATGCCAAAAATGTACACAGAATGAGCTTTTCAGTGAATAGCAGCCAGGCACATTTTAGCTAGTTTTACTTGTAAGTGGGGTTGGAAACGCTTTTCAGGATCAGTACTGGGCTCAAAACATGCAGCCCTGATGTCTCTCATGATAGCAGGTGGTTAAATAGAAATTCGCTGCTCAGCTGACCCGGCAGGTGCAAACGTATGCTAAAAATGTACACAGAATGAGCTTTTCAGTGAATAGCAGCCAGGCACATTTTAGCTAGTTTTACTTGTAAGTGGGGTTGGAAATGCTTTTCAGGCTCAGTACTGGGCTCAAAACATGCAGCCCTGAGGTCTCCCATGACAGCAGGTGGTTAAATAGAAATTCGCTGCTCAGCTGATCCGGTAGGAGCAAACGTATGCCAAAAATGTACAGAGAATGAGCTTTTCAGTGAATAGCAGCCAGGCACATTTTAGCTAGTTTTACTTGTAAGTGGGGTTAGAAACGCTTTTCAGGATCAGTACTGGGCTCAAAACATGCAGCCCTGATGTCTCTCATGATAGCAGGTGGTTAAATAGAAATTCGCTGCTCAGCTGACCCGGTAGGAGCAAACGTATGCCAAAAATGTACACAGAATGAGCTTTTCAGTGAATAGCAGCCAGGCACATTTTAGCTAGTTTTACTTGTAAGTGGGGTTGGAAACGCTTTTCAGGATCAGTACTGGGCTCAAAACATGCAGCCCTGATGTCTCTAATGATAGCAGGTGGTTAAATAGAAATTCGCTGCTCAGCTGACCCGGCAGGTGCAAACGTATGCTAAAAATGTACTCAGAATGAGCTTTTCAGTGAAGAGAAGCCAGGCACATTTTAGCTAGTTTTACTTGTAAGTGGGGTTGGAAATGCTTTTCAGGTTCAGTACTGGGCTCAAAACATGCAGCCCTGAGGTCTCTCATGATAGCAGGTGGTTAAATAGAAATTCGCTGCTCAGCTGACCCGGCAGGTGCAAACGTATGCTAAAAATGTACACAGAATGAGCTTTTCAGTGAATAGCAGCCAGGCACATTTTAGCTAGTTTTACTTGTAAGTGGGGTTGGAAATGCTTTTCAGGCTCAGTACTGGGCTCAAAACATGCAGCCCTGAGGTCTCCCATGACAGCAGGTGGTTAAATAGAAATTCGCTGCTCAGCTGACCCGGTAGGAGCAAATGTATGCCAAAAATGTACACAGAATGAGCTTTTCAGTGAATAGCAGCCAGGCACATTTTAGCTAGTTTTACTTGTAAGTGGGGTTGGAAACGCTTTTCAGGATCAGTACTGGGCTCAAAACATGCAGCCCTGATGTCTCTCTTGATAGCAGGTGGTTAAATAGAAATTCGCTGCTCAGCGGACCCGGCAGGTGCAAATATATGCTAAAAATGTACTCAGAATGAGCTTTTCAGTGAAGAGAAGCCAGGCACATTTTAGCTAGTTTTACTTGTAAGTGGGGTTGGAAATGCTTTTCAGGCTCAGTACTGGGCTCAAAACATGCAGCCCTGAGGTCTCTCATGATAGCAGGTGGTTAAATAGAAATTCGCTGCTCAGCTGACCCGGCAGGTGCAAACGTATGCTAAAAATGTACTCAGAATGAGCTTTTCAGTGAAGAGAAGCCAGGCACATTTTAGCTAGTTTTACTTGTAAGTGGGGTTGGAAATGCTTTTCAGGCTCAGTACTGGGCTCAAAACATGCAGCCCTGAGGTCTCTCATGATAGCAGGTGGTTAAATAGAAATTCGCTGCTCAGCTGACCCGGCAGGTGCAAACGTATGCTAAAAATGTACTCAGAATGAGCTTTTCAGTGAAGAGAAGCCAGGCACATTTTAGCTAGTTTTACTTGTAAGTGGGGTTGGAAATGCTTTTCAGGCTCAGTACTGGGCTCAAAACATGCAGCCCTGAGGTCTCTCATGATAGCAGGTGGTTAAATAGAAATTCGCTGCTCAGCGGACCCGGCAGGTGCAAATGTATGCTAAAAATTTACTCAGAATGAGCTTTTCAGTGAAGAGAAGCCAGGCACATTTTAGCTAGTTTTACTTGTAAGTGGGGTTGGAAATGCTTTTCAGGCTCAGTACTGGGCTCAAAACATGCAGCCCTGAGGTCTCTCATGATAGCAGGTGGTTAAATAGAAATTCGCTGCTCAGCTGAACCGGCAGGTGCAAACGTATGCTAAAAATGTACTCAGAATGAGCTTTTCAGTGAAGAGAAGCCAGGCACATTTTAGCTAGTTTTACTTGTAAGTGGGGTTGGAAATGTTTTTCAGGCTCAGTACTGGGCTCAAAACATGCAGCCCTGAGGTCTCTCATGAAAGCAGGTGGTTAAATAGAAATTTGCTGCTCAGCTGACCCGGTAGGAGCAAACGTATGCCAAAAATGTACACAGAATGAGCTTTTCAGTGAATAGCAGCCAGGCACATTTTAGCTAGTTTTACTTGTAAGTGGGGTTGGAAATGCTTTTCAGGCTCAGTACTGGGCTCAAAACATGCAGCCCTGAGGTCTCCCATGACAGCAGGTGGTTAAATAGAAATTCGCTGCTCAGCTGACCCGGTAGGAGCAAACGTATGCCAAAAATGTACACAGAATGAGCTTTTCAGTGAATAGCAGCCAGGCACATTTTAGCTAGTTTTACTTGTAAGTGGGGTTGGAAACGCTTTTCAGGATCAGTACTGGGCTCAAAACATGCAGCCCTGATGTCTCTCATGATAGCAGGTGGTTAAATAGAAATTCGCTGCTCAGCTGACCCGGCAGGTGCAAACGTATGCTAAAAATGTACACAGAATGAGCTTTTCAGTGAATAGCAGCCAGGCACATTTTAGCTAGTTTTACTTGTAAGTGGGGTTGGAAATGCTTTTCAGGCTCAGTACTGGGCTCAAAACATGCAGCCCTGAGGTCTCCCATGACAGCAGGTGGTTAAATAGAAATTCGCTGCTCAGCTGACCCGGTAGGAGCAAACGTATGCCAAAAATGTACACAGAATGAGCTTTTCAGTGAATAGCAGCCAGGCACATTTTAGCTAGTTTTACTTGTAAGTGGGGTTGGAAACGCTTTTCAGGATCAGTACTGGGCTCAAAACATGCAGCCCTGATGTGTCTCATGATAGCAGGTGGTTAAATAGAAATTCGCTGCTCAGCTGACCCGGCAGGTGCAAACGTATGCTAAAAATGTACACAGAATGAGCTTTTCAGTGAATAGCAGCCAGGCACATTTTAGCTAGTTTTACTTGTAAGTGGGGTTGGAAATGCTTTTCAGGCTCAGTACTGGGCTCAAAACATGCAGCCCTGAGGTCTCCCATGACAGCAGGTGGTTAAATAGAAATTCGCTGCTCAGCTGATCCGGTAGGAGCAAACGTATGCCAAAAATGTACAGAGAATGAGCTTTTCAGTGAATAGCAGCCAGGCACATTTTAGCTAGTTTTACTTGTAAGTGGGGTTGGAAATGCTTTTCAGGCTCAGTACTGGGCTCAAAACATGCAGCCCTGAGGTCTTTCATGATAGCAGGTGGTTAAATAGAAATTCGCTGCTCAGCTGACCCGGCAGGTGCAAACGTATGCTAAAAATGTACTCAGAATGAGCTTTTCAGTGAAGAGAAGCCAGGCACATTTTAGCTAGTTTTACTTGTAAGTGGGGTTGGAAATGCTTTTCAGGCTCAGTACTGGGCTCAAAACATGCAGCCCTGAGGTCTCTCATGATAGCAGGTGGTTAAATAGAAATTCGCTGCTCAGCGGACCCGGCAGGTGCAAATGTATGCTAAAAATGTACTCAGAATGAGCTTTTCAGTGAAGAGAAGCCAGGCACATTTTAGCTAGTTTTACTTGTAAGTGGGGTTGGAAATGCTTTTCAGGCTCAGTACTGGGCTCAAAACATGCAGCCCTGAGGTCTCTCATGATAGCAGGTGGTTAAATAGAAATTCGCTGCTCAGCTGACCCGGCAGGTGCAAACGTATGCCAAAAATGTACTCAGAATGAGCTTTTCAGTGAAGAGAAGCCAGGCACATTTTAGCTAGTTTTACTTGTAAGTGGGGTTGGAAATGCTTTTCAGGCCCAGTACTGGGCTCAAAACATGCAGCCCTGAGGTCTCTCATGAAAGCAGGTGGTTAAATAGAAATTTGCTGCTCAGCTGACCCGGTAGGAGCAAACGTATGCCAAAAATGTACTCAGAATGAGCTTTTCAGTGAAGAGAAGCCAGGCACATTTTAGCTAGTTTTACTTGTAAGTGGGGTTGGAAATGCTTTTCAGGCTCAGTACTGGGCTCAAAACATGCAGCCCTGAGGTCTCTCATGATAGCAGGTGGTTAAATAGAAATTCGCTGCTCAGCGGACCCGGCAGGTGCAAATGTATGCTAAAAATGTACTCAGAATGAGCTTTTCAGTGAAGAGAAGCCAGGCACATTTTAGCTAGTTTTACTTGTAAGTGGGGTTGGAAATGCTTTTCAGGCTCAGTACTGGGCTCAAAACATGCAGCCCTGAGGTCTCTCATGATAGCAGGTGGTTAAATAGAAATTCGCTGCTCAGCTGACCCGGCAGGTGCAAACGTATGCTAAAAATGTATACAGAATGAGCTTTTCAGTGAATAGCAGCCAGGCACATTTTAGCTAGTTTTACTTGTAAGTGGGGTTGGAAATGCTTTTCAGGCTCAGTACTGGGCTCAAAACATGCAGCCCTGAGGTCTCCCATGACAGCAGGTGGTTAAATAGAAATTCGCTGCTCAGCTGACCCGGTAGGAGCAAACGTATGCCAAAAATGTACACAGAATGAGCTTTTCAGTGAATAGCAGCCAGGCACATT
The DNA here is from genome assembly GCF_964263255.1 of Lissotriton vulgaris. Classification (NCBI taxonomy): domain Eukaryota; kingdom Metazoa; phylum Chordata; class Amphibia; order Caudata; family Salamandridae; genus Lissotriton; species Lissotriton vulgaris. The sequence continues at coordinate 17,511 of NW_028252819.1, read as the reverse complement.
TTAGCTAGTTTTACTTGTAAGTGGGGTTGGAAACGCTTTTCAGGATCAGTACTGGGCTCAAAACATGCAGCCCTGATGTGTCTCATGATAGCAGGTGGTTAAATAGAAATTCGCTGCTCAGCTGACCCGGCAGGTGCAAACGTATGCTAAAAATGTACACAGAATGAGCTTTTCAGTGAATAGCAGCCAGGCACATTTTAGCTAGTTTTACTTGTAAGTGGGGTTGGAAATGCTTTTCAGGCTCAGTACTGGGCTCAAAACATGCAGCCCTGAGGTCTCCCATGACAGCAGGTGGTTAAATAGAAATTCGCTGCTCAGCTGATCCGGTAGGAGCAAACGTATGCCAAAAATGTACAGAGAATGAGCTTTTCAGTGAATAGCAGCCAGGCACATTTTAGCTAGTTTTACTTGTAAGTGGGGTTGGAAATGCTTTTCAGGCTCAGTACTGGGCTCAAAACATGCAGCCCTGAGGTCTCTCATGATAGCAGGTGGTTAAATAGAAATTCGCTGCTCAGCTGACCCGGCAGGTGCAAACGTATGCTAAAAATGTACTCAGAATGAGCTTTTCAGTGAAGAGAAGCCAGGCACATTTTAGCTAGTTTTACTTGTAAGTGGGGTTGGAAATGCTTTTCAGGCTCAGTACTGGGCTCAAAACATGCAGCCCTGAGGTCTCTCATGATAGCAGGTGGTTAAATAGAAATTCGCTGCTCAGCGGACCCGGCAGGTGCAAATGTATGCTAAAAATGTACTCAGAATGAGCTTTTCAGTGAAGAGAAGCCAGGCACATTTTAGCTAGTTTTACTTGTAAGTGGGGTTGGAAATGCTTTTCAGGCTCAGTACTGGGCTCAAAACATGCAGCCCCGAGGTCTCTCATGATAGCAGGTGGTTAAATAGAAATTCGCTGCTCAGCTGACCCGGCAGGTGCAAACGTATGCCAAAAATGTACTCAGAATGAGCTTTTCAGTGAAGAGAAGCCAGGCACATTTTAGCTAGTTTTACTTGTAAGTGGGGTTGGAAACGCTTTTCAGGATCAGCACTGGGCTCAAAACATGCAGCCCTGATGTATCTCATGATAGCAGGTGGTTAAATAGAAATTCGCTGCTCAGCTGACCCGGCAGGTGCAAACGTATGCTAAAAATGTACACAGAATGAGCTTTTCAGTGAATAGCAGCTAGGCACATTTTAGCTAGTTTTACTTGTAAGTGGGGTTGGAAATGCTTTTCAGGCTCAGTACTGGGCTCAAAACATGCAGCCCTGAGGTCTCTCATGATAGCAGGTGGTTAAATAGAAATTCGCTGCTCAGCTGACCCGGCAGGTGCAAACGTATGCTAAAAATGTACACAGAATGAGCTTTTCAGTGAATAGCAGCCAGGCACATTTGAGCTAGTTTTACTTGTAAGTGGGGTTGGAAATGCTTTTCAGGCTCAGTACTGGGCTCAAAACATGCAGCCCTGAGGTCTCTCATGATAGCAGGTGGTTAAATAGAAATTCGCTGCTCAGCTGACCCGGCAGGTGCAAACGTATGCTAAAAATGTACTCAGAATGATCTTTTCAGTGAAGAGAAGCCAGGCACATTTTAGCTAGTTTTACTTGTAAGTGGGGTTGGAAATGCTTTTCAGGCTCAGTACTGGGCTCAAAACATGCAGCCCTGAGGTCTCTCATGATAGCAGGTGGTTAAATAGAAATTCGCTGCTCAGCTGACCCGGCAGGTGCAAACGTATGCTAAAAATGTACACAGAATGAGCTTTTCAGTGAATAGCAGCCAGGCACATTTTAGCTAGTTTTACTTGTAAGTGGGGTTGGAAATGCTTTTCAGGCTCAGTACTGGGCTCAAAACATGCAGCCCTGAGGTCTCCCATGACAGCAGGTGGTTAAATAGAAATTTGCTGCTCAGCTGACCTGGTAGGAGCAAACGTATGCCAAAAATGTACACAGAATGAGCTTTTCAGTGAATAGCAGCCAGGCACATTTTAGCTAGTTTTACTTGTAAGTGGGGTTGGAAACGCTTTTCAGGATCAGTACTGGGCTCAAAACATGCAGCCCTGATGTCTCTCATGATAGCAGGTGGTTAAATAGAAATTCGCTGCTCAGCTGACCCGGCAGGTGCAAACGTATGCTAAAAATGTACACAGAATGAGCTTTTCAGTGAATAGCAGCCAGGCACATTTTAGCTAGTTTTACTTGTAAGTGGGGTTGGAAATGCTTTTCAGGCTCAGTACTGGGCTCAAAACATGCAGCCCTGAGGTCTCCCATGACAGCAGGTGGTTAAATAGAAATTCGCTGCTCAGCTGATCCGGTAGGAGCAAACGTATGCCAAAAATGTACAGAGAATGAGCTTTTCAGTGAATAGCAGCCAGGCACATTTTAGCTAGTTTTACTTGTAAGTGGGGTTAGAAACGCTTTTCAGGATCAGTACTGGGCTCAAAACATGCAGCCCTGATGTCTCTCATGATAGCAGGTGGTTAAATAGAAATTCGCTGCTCAGCTGACCCGGTAGGAGCAAACGTATGCCAAAAATGTACACAGAATGAGCTTTTCAGTGAATAGCAGCCAGGCACATTTTAGCTAGTTTTACTTGTAAGTGGGGTTGGAAACGCTTTTCAGGATCAGTACTGGGCTCAAAACATGCAGCCCTGATGTCTCTCATGATAGCAGGTGGTTAAATAGAAATTCGCTGCTCAGCTGACCCGGCAGGTGCAAACGTATGCTAAAAATGTACTCAGAATGAGCTTTTCAGTGAAGAGAAGCCAGGCAGATTTTAGCTAGTTTTACTTGTAAGTGGGGTTGGAAATGCTTTTCAGGTTCAGTACTGGGCTCAAAACATGCAGCCCTGAGGTCTCTCATGATAGCAGGTGGTTAAATAGAAATTCGCTGCTCAGCTGACCCCGCAGGTGCAAACGTATGCTAAAAATGTACACAGAATGAGCTTTTCAGTGAATAGCAGCCAGGCACATTTTAGCTAGTTTTACTTGTAAGTGGGGTTGGAAATGCTTTTCAGGCTCAGTACTGGGCTCAAAACATGCAGCCCTGAGGTCTCCCATGACAGCAGGTGGTTAAATAGAAATTCGCTGCTCAGCTGACCCGGTAGGAGCAAACGTATGCCAAAAATGTACACAGAATGAGCTTTTCAGTGAATAGCAGCCAGGCACATTTTAGCTAGTTTTACTTGTAAGTGGGGTTGGAAACGCTTTTCAGGATCAGTACTGGGCTCAAAACATGCAGCCCTGATGTCTCTCTTGATAGCAGGTGGTTAAATAGAAATTCGCTGCTCAGCGGACCCGGCAGGTGCAAATATATGCTAAAAATGTACTCAGAATGAGCTTTTCAGTGAAGAGAAGCCAGGCACATTTTAGCTAGTTTTACTTGTAAGTGGGGTTGGAAATGCTTTTCAGGCTCAGTACTGGGCTCAAAACATGCAGCCCTGAGGTCTCTCATGATAGCAGGTTGTTAAATAGAAATTCGCTGCTCAGCTGACCCGGCAGGTGCAAACGTATGCTAAAAATGTACTCAGAATGAGCTTTTCAGTGAAGAGAAGCCAGGCACATTTTAGCTAGTTTTACTTGTAAGTGGAGTTGGAAATGCTTTTCAGGCTCAGTACTGGGCTCAAAACATGCAGCCCTGAGGTCTGTCATGATAGCAGGTGGTTAAATAGAAATTCGCTGCTCAGCTGACCCGGCAGGTGCAAACGTATGCTAAAAATGTACACAGAATGAGCTTTTCAGTGAATAGCAGCCAGGCACATTTTAGCTAGTTTTACTTGTAAGTGGGGTTGGAAACGCTTTTCAGGATCAGTACTGGGCTCAAAACATGCAGCCCTGATGTCTCTCATGATAGCAGGTGGTTAAATAGAAATTCGCTGCTCAGCTGACCCGGCAGGTGCAAACGTATGCTAAAAATGTACACAGAATGAGCTTTTCAGTGAATAGCAGCCAGGCACATTTTAGCTAGTTTTACTTGTAAGTGGGGTTGGAAATGCTTTTCAGGCTCAGTACTGGGCTCAAAACATGCAGCCCTGAGGTCTCCCATGACAGCAGGTGATTAAATAGAAATTCGCTGCTCAGCTGATCCGGTAGGAGCAAACGTATGCCAAAAATGTACACAGAATGAGCTTTTCAGTGAATAGCAGCCAGGCACATTTTAGCTAGTTTTACTTGTAAGTGGGGTTGGAAACGCTTTTCAGGATCAGTACTGGGCTCAAAACATGCAGCCCTGATGTCTCTCTTGATAGCAGGTGGTTAAATAGAAATTCGCTGCTCAGCGGACCCGGCAGGTGCAAATATATGCTAAAAATGTACTCAGAATGAGCTTTTCAGTGAAGAGAAGCCAGGCACATTTTAGCTAGTTTTACTTGTAAGTGGGGTTGGAAATGCTTTTCAGGCTCAGTACTGGGCTCAAAACATGCAGCCCTGAGGTCTCTCATGATAGCAGGTGGTTAAATAGAAATTCGCTGCTCAGCTGACCCGGCAGGTGCAAACGTATGCTAAAAATGTACTCAGAATGAGCTTTTCAGTGAAGAGAAGCCAGGCACATTTTAGCTAGTTTTACTTGTAAGTGGAGTTGGAAATGCTTTTCAGGCTCAGTACTGGGCTCAAAACATGCAGCCCTGAGGTCTGTCATGATAGCAGGTGGTTAAATAGAAATTCGCTGCTCAGCTGACCCGGCAGGTGCAAACGTATGCTAAAAATGTACACAGAATGAGCTTTTCAGTGAATAGCAGCCAGGCACATTTTAGCTAGTTTTACTTGTAAGTGGGGTTGGAAACGCTTTTCAGGATCAGTACTGGGCTCAAAACATGCAGCCCTGATGTCTCTCATGATAGCAGGTGGTTAAATAGAAATTCGCTGCTCAGCTGACCCGGCAGGTGCAAACGTATGCTAAAAATGTACACAGAATGAGCTTTTCAGTGAATAGCAGCCAGGCACATTTTAGCTAGTTTTACTTGTAAGTGGGGTTGGAAATGCTTTTCAGGCTCAGTACTGGGCTCAAAACATGCAGCCCTGAGGTCTCCCATGACAGCAGGTGGTTAAATAGAAATTCGCTGCTCAGCTGATCCGGTAGGAGCAAACGTATGCCAAAAATGTACAGAGAATGAGCTTTTCAGTGAATAGCAGCCAGGCACATTTTAGCTGGTTTTACTTGTAAGTGGGGTTGGAAACGCTTTTCAGGATCAGTACTGGGCTCAAAACATGCAGCCCTGATGTCTCTCATGATAGCAGGTGGTTAAATAGAAATTCGCTGCTCAGCTGACCCGGTAGGAGCAAACGTATGCCAAAAATGTACACAGAATGAGCTTTTCAGTGAATAGCAGCCAGGCACATTTTAGCTGGTTTTACTTGTAAGTGGGGTTGGAAACGCTTTTCAGGATCAGTACTGGGCTCAAAACATGCAGCCCTGATGTCTCTCATGATAGCAGGTGGTTAAATAGAAATTCGCTGCTCAGCTGACCCGGCAGGTGCAAACGTATGCTAAAAATGTACTCAGAATGAGCTTTTCAGTGAAGAGAAGCCAGGCACATTTTAGCTAGTTTTACTTGTAAGTGGGGTTGGAAATGCTTTTCAGGCTCAGTACTGGGCTCAAAACATGCAGCCCTGAGGTCTGTCATGATAGCAGGTGGTTAAATAGAAATTCGCTGCTCAGCTGACCCGGCAGGTGCAAACGTATGCTAAAAATGTACTCAGAATGAGCTTTTCAGTGAAGAGAAGCCAGGCACATTTTAGCTAGTTTTACTTGTAAGTGGGGTTGGAAATGCTTTTCAGGCTCAGTACTGGGCTCAAAACATGCAGCCCTGAGGTCTCTCATGATAGCAGGTGGTTAAATAGAAATTCGCTGCTCAGCGGACCCGGCAGGTGCAAATGTATGCTAAAAATGTACACAGAATGAGCTTTTCAGTGAATAGCAGCCAGGCACATTTTAGCTAGTTTTACTTGTAAGTGGGGTTGGAAATGCTTTTCAGGCTCAGTACTGGGCTCAAAACATGCAGCCCTGAGGTCTCCCATGACAGCAGGTGGTTAAATAGAAATTCGCTGCTCAGCTGACCCGGTAGGAGCAAACGTATGCCAAAAATGTACACAGAATGAGCTTTTCAGTGAATAGCACCCAGGCACATTTTAGCTAGTTTTACTTGTAAGTGGGGTTGGAAACGCTTTTCAGGATCAGTACTGGGCTCAAAACATGCAGCCCTGATGTCTCTCATGATAGCAGGTGGTTAAATAGAAATTCGCTGCTCAGCTGACCCGGCAGGTGCAAACGTATGCTAAAAATGTACACAGAATGAGCTTTTCAGTGAATAGCAGCCAGGCACATTTTAGCTAGTTTTACTTGTAAGTGGGGTTGGAAATGCTTTTCAGGCTCAGTACTGGGCTCAAAACATGCAGCCCTGAGGTCTCCCATGACAGCAGGTGGTTAAATAGAAATTCGCTGCTCAGCTGATCCGGTAGGAGCAAACGTATGCCAAAAATGTACAGAGAATGAGCTTTTCAGTGAATAGCAGCCAGGCACATTTTAGCTAGTTTTACTTGTAAGTGGGGTTAGAAACGCTTTTCAGGATCAGTACTGGGCTCAAAACATGCAGCCCTGATGTCTCTCATGATAGCAGGTGGTTAAATAGAAATTCGCTGCTCAGCTGACCCGGTAGGAGCAAACGTATGCCAAAAATGTACACAGAATGAGCTTTTCAGTGAATAGCAGCCAGGCACATTTTAGCTAGTTTTACTTGTAAGTGGGGTTGGAAACGCTTTTCAGGATCAGTACTGGGCTCAAAACATGCAGCCCTGATGTCTCTCATGATAGCAGGTGGTTAAATAGAAATTCGCTGCTCAGCTGACCCGGCAGGTGCAAACGTATGCTAAAAATGTACTCAGAATGAGCTTTTCAGTGAAGAGACGCCAGGCACATTTTAGCTAGTTTTACTTGTAAGTGGGGTTGGAAATGCTTTTCAGGCTCAGTACTGGGCTCAAAACATGCAGCCCTGAGGTCTCTCATGATAGCAGGTGGTTAAATAGAAATTCGCTGCTCAGCGGACCCGGCAGGTGCAAACGTATGCTAAAAATGTACTCAGAATGAGCTTTTCAGTGAAGAGAAGCCAGGCACATTTTAGCTAGTTTTACTTGTAAGTGGGGTTGGAAATGCTTTTCAGGCTCAGTACTGGGCTCAAAACATGCAGCCCTGAGGTCTCTCATGATAGCAGGTGGTTAAATAGAAATTCGCTGCTCAGCTGACCCGGCAGGTGCAAACGTATGCTAAAAATGTACTCAGAATGAGCTTTTCAGTGAAGAGAAGCCAGGCACATTTTAGCTAGTTTTACTTGTAAGTGGAGTTGGAAATGCTTTTCAGGCTCAGTACTGGGCTCAAAACATGCAGCCCTGAGGTCTGTCATGATAGCAGGTGGTTAAATAGAAATTCGCTGCTCAGCTGACCCGGCAGGTGCAAACGTATGCTAAAAATGTACACAGAATGAGCTTTTCAGTGAATAGCAGCCAGGCACATTTTAGCTAGTTTTACTTGTAAGTGGGGTTGGAAACGCTTTTCAGGATCAGTACTGGGCTCAAAACATGCAGCCCTGATGTCTCTCATGATAGCAGGTGGTTAAATAGAAATTCGCTGCTCAGCTGACCCGGCAGGTGCAAACGTATGCTAAAAATGTACACAGAATGAGCTTTTCAGTGAATAGCAGCCAGGCACATTTTAGCTAGTTTTACTTGTAAGTGGGGTTGGAAATGCTTTTCAGGCTCAGTACTGGGCTCAAAACATGCAGCCCTGAGGTCTCCCATGACAGCAGGTGGTTAAATAGAAATTCGCTGCTCAGCTGATCCAGTAGGAGCAAACGTATGCCAAAAATGTACAGAGAATGAGCTTTTCAGTGAATAGCAGCCAGGCACATTTTAGCTAGTTTAACTTGTAAGTGGGGTTAGAAACGCTTTTCAGGATCAGTACTGGGCTCAAAACATGCAGCCCTGATGTCTCTCATGATAGCAGGTGGTTAAATAGAAATTCGCTGCTCAGCTGACCCGGTAGGAGCAAACGTATGCCAAAAATGTACACAGAATGAGCTTTTCAGTGAATAGCAGCCAGGCACATTTTAGCTAGTTTTACTTGTAAGTGGGGTTGGAAACGCTTTTCAGGATCAGTACTGGGCTCAAAACATGCAGCCCTGATGTCTCTCATGATAGCAGGTGGTTAAATAGAAATTCGCTGCTCAGCTGACCCGGCAGGTGCAAACGTATGCTAAAAATGTACTCAGAATGAGCTTTTCAGTGAAGAGAAGCCAGGCACATTTTAGCTAGTTTTACTTGTAAGTGGGGTTGGAAATGCTTTTCAGGCTCAGTACTGGGCTCAAAACATGCAGCCCTGAGGTCTGTCATGATAGCAGGTGGTTAAATAGAAATTCGCTGCTCAGCTGACCCGGCAGGTGCAAACGTATGCTAAAAATGTACTCAGAATGAGCTTTTCAGTGAAGAGAAGCCAGGCACATTTTAGCTAGTTTTACTTGTAAGTGGGGTTGGAAATGCTTTTCAGGCTCAGTACTGGGCTCAAAACATGCAGCCCTGAGGTCTCTCATGATAGCAGGTGGTTAAATAGAAATTCGCTGCTCAGCGGACCCGGCAGGTGCAAATGTATGCTAAAAATGTACACAGAATGAGCTTTTCAGTAAATAGCAGCCAGGCACATTTTAGCTAGTTTTACTTGTAAGTGGGGTTGGAAATGCTTTTCAGGCTCAGTACTGGGCTCAAAACATGCAGCCCTGAGGTCTCCCATGACAGCAGGTGGTTAAATAGAAATTCGCTGCTCAGCTGACCCGGTAGGAGCAAACGTATGCCAAAAATGTACACAGAATGAGCTTTTCAGTGAATAGCACCCAGGCACATTTTAGCTAGTTTTACTTGTAAGTGGGGTTGGAAACGCTTTTCAGGATCAGTACTGGGCTCAAAACATGCAGCCCTGATGTCTCTCATGATAGCAGGTGGTTAAATAGAAATTCGCTGCTCAGCTGACCCGGCAGGTGCAAACGTATGCTAAAAATGTACACAGAATGAGCTTTTCAGTGAATAGCAGCCAGGCACATTTTAGCTAGTTTTACTTGTAAGTGGGGTTGGAAATGCTTTTCAGGCTCAGTACTGGGCTCAAAACATGCAGCCCTGAGGTCTCCCATGACAGCAGGTGGTTAAATAGAAATTCGCTGCTCAGCTGATCCGGTAGGAGCAAACGTATGCCAAAAATGTACAGAGAATGAGCTTTTCAGTGAATAGCAGCCAGGCACATTTTAGCTAGTTTTACTTGTAAGTGGGGTTAGAAACGCTTTTCAGGATCAGTACTGGGCTCAAAACATGCAGCCCTGATGTCTCTCATGATAGCAGGTGGTTAAATAGAAATTCGCTGCTCAGCTGACCCGGTAGGAGCAAACGTATGCCAAAAATGTACACAGAATGAGCTTTTCAGTGAATAGCAGCCAGGCACATTTTAGCTAGTTTTACTTGTAAGTGGGGTTGGAAACGCTTTTCAGGATCAGTACTGGGCTCAAAACATGCAGCCCTGATGTCTCTCATGATAGCAGGTGGTTAAATAGAAATTCGCTGCTCAGCTGACCCGGCAGGTGCAAACGTATGCTAAAAATGTACTCAGAATGAGCTTTTCAGTGAAGAGACGCCAGGCACATTTTAGCTAGTTTTACTTGTAAGTGGGGTTGGAAATGCTTTTCAGGCTCAGTACTGGGCTCAAAACATGCAGCCCTGAGGTCTCTCATGATAGCAGGTGGTTAAATAGAAATTCGCTGCTCAGCGGACCCGGCAGGTGCAAATGTATGCTAAAAATGTACTCAGAATGAGCTTTTCAGTGAAGAGAAGCCAGGCACATTTTAGCTAGTTTTACTTGTAAGTAGGGTTGGAAATGCTTTTCAGGCTCAGTACTGGGCTCAAAACATGCAGCCCTGAGGTCTCCCATGACAGCAGGTGGTTAAATAGAAATTCGCTGCTCAGCTGACCCGGCAGGTGCAAACGTATGCTAAAAATGTACACAGAATGAGCTTTTCAGTGAAGAGAAGCCAGGCACATTTTAGCTAGTTTTACTTGTAAGTGGGGTTGGAAATGCTTTTCAGGCTCAGTACTGGGCTCAAAACATGCAGCCCTGAGGTCTCTCATGATAGCAGGTGGTTAAATAGAAATTCGCTGCTCAGCTGACCCGGCAGGTGCAAACGTATGCTAAAAATGTACACAGAATGAGCTTTTCAGTGAATAGCAGCCAGGCACATTTTAGCTAGTTTTACTTGTATGTGGGGTTGGAAATGCTTTTCAGGCTCAGTACTGGGCTCAAAACATGCAGCCCTGAGGTCTCCCATGACAGCAGGTGGTTAAAAAGAAATTCGCTGCTCAGCTGACCCGGTAGGAGCAAACGTATGCCAAAAATGTACACAGAATGAGCTTTTCAGTGAATAGCAGCCAGGCACATTTTAGCTAGTTTTACTTGTAAGTGGGGTTGGAAACGCTTTTCAGGATCAGTACTGGGCTCAAAACATGCAGCCCTGATGTCTCTCACGATAGCAGGTGGTTAAATAGAAATTCGCTGCTCAGCTGACCCGGCAGGTGCAAACGTATGCTAAAAATGTACACAGAATGAGCTTTTCAGTGAATAGCAGCCAGGCACATTTTAGCTAGTTTTACTTGTAAGTGGGGTTGGAAATGCTTTTCAGGCTCAGTACTGGGCTCAAAACATGCAGCCCTGAGGTCTCCCATGACAGCAGGTGGTTAAATAGAAATTCGCTGCTCAGCTGATCCGGTAGGAGCAAACGTATGCCAAAAATGTACAGAGAATGAGCTTTTCAGTGAATAGCAGCCAGGCACATTTTAGCTAGTTTTACTTGTAAGTGGGGTTAGAAACGCTTTTCAGGATCAGTACTGGGCTCAAAACATGCAGCCCTGATGTCTCTCATGATAGCAGGTGGTTAAATAGAAATTCGCTGCTCAGCTGACCCGGTAGGAGCAAACGTATGCCAAAAATGTACACAGAATGAGCTTTTCAGTGAATAGCAGCCAGGCACATTTTAGCTAGTTTTACTTGTAAGTGGGGTTGGAAATGCTTTTCAGGTTCAGTACTGGGCTCAAAACATGCAGCCCTGATGTCTCTCTTGATAGCAGGTGGTTAAATAGAAATTCGCTGCTCAGCGGACCCGGCAGGTGCAAATATATGCTAAAAATGTACTCAGAATGAGCTTTTCAGTGAAGAGAAGCCAGGCACATTTTAGCTAGTTTTACTTGTAAGTGGGGTTGGAAATGCTTTTCAGGCTCAGTACTGGGCTCAAAACATGCAGCCCTGAGGTCTCTCATGATAGCAGGTGGTTAAATAGAAATTCGCTGCTCAGCTGACCCGGCAGGTGCAAATGTATGCTAAAAATGTACTCAGAATGAGCTTTTCAGTGAAGAGAAGCCAGGCACATTTTAGCTAGTTTTACTTGTAAGTGGGGTTGGAAATGCTTTTCAGGCTCAGTACTGGGCTCAAAACATGCAGCCCTGAGGTCTCTCATGATAGCAGGTGGTTAAATAGAAATTCGCTGCTCAGCTGACCCGGCAGGTGCAAACGTATGCTAAAAATGTACTCAGAATGAGCTTTTCAGTGAAGAGAAGCCAGGCACATTTTAGCTAGTTTTACTTGTAAGTGGGGTTGGAAATGCTTTTCAGGCTCAGTACTGGGCTCAAAACATGCAGCCCTGAGGTCTCTCATGATAGCAGGTGGTTAAATAGAAATTCGCTGCTCAGCGGACCCGGCAGGTGCAAATGTATGCTAAAAATGTACTCAGAATGAGCTTTTCAGTGAAGAGAAGCCAGGCACATTTTAGCTAGTTTTACTTGTAAGTAGGGTTGGAAATGCTTTTCAGGCTCAGTACTGGGCTCAAAACATGCAGCCCTGAGGTCTCTCATGATAGCAGGTGGTTAAATAGAAATTCGCTGCTCAGCTGACCCGGCAGGTGCAAACGTATGCTAAAAATGTACTCAGAATGAGCTTTTCAGTGAAGAGAAGCCAGGTACATTTTAGCTAGTTTTACTTGTAAGTGGGGTTGGAAATGCTTTTCAGGCCCAGTACTGGGCTCAAAACATGCAGCCCTGAGGTCTCTCATGAAAGCAGGTGGTTAAATAGAAATTTGCTGCTCAGCTGACCCGGTAGGAGCAAACGTATGCCAAAAATTTACACAGAATGAGCTTTTCAGTGAATAGCAGCCAGGCACATTTTACCTAGTTTTACTTGTAAGTGGGGTTGGAAATGCTTTTCAGGCTCAGTACTGGGCTCAAAACATGCAGCCCTGAGGTCTCCCATGACAGCAGGTGGTTAAATAGAAATTCGCTGCTCAGCTGACCCGGTAGGAGCAAACGTATGCCAAAAATGTACACAGAATGAGCTTTTCAGTGAATAGCAGCCAGGCACATTTTAGCTAGTTTTACTTGTAAGTGGGGTTGGAAACGCTTTTCAGGATCAGTACTGGGCTCAAAACATGCAGCCCTGATGTCTCTCTTGATAGCAGGTGGTTAAATAGAAATTCGCTGCTCAGCTGACCCGGCAGGTGCAAACGTATGCTAAAAATGTACTCAGAATGAGCTTTTCAGTGAAGAGAAGCCAGGCACATTTTAGCTAGTTTTACTTGTAAGTGGGGTTGGAAATGCTTTTCAGGCTCAGTACTGGGCTCAAAACATGCAGCCCTGAGGTCTCTCATGATAGCAGGTGGTTAAATAGAAATTAGCTGCTCAGCTGACCCGGCAGGTGCAAACGTATGCTAAAAATGTACACAGAATGAGCTTTTCAGTGAATAGCAGCCAGGCACATTTTAGCTAGTTTTACTTGTAAGTGGGGTTGGAAATGCTTTTCAGGCTCAGTACTGGGCTCAAAACATGCAGCCCTGAGGTCTCTTATGACAGCAGGTGGTTAAATAGAAATTCGCTGCTCAGCTGACCCGGTAGGAGCAAACGTATGCCAAAAATGTACACAGAATGAGCTTTTCAGTGAATAGCAGCCAGGCACATTTTAGCTAGTTTTACTTGTAAGTGGGGTTGGAAATGCTTTTCAGGCTCAGTACTGGGCTCAAAACATGCAGCCCTGAGGTCTCCCATGACAGCAGGTGGTTAAATAGAAATTCGCTGCTCAGCTGACCCGGTAGGAGCAAACGTATGCCAAAAATGTACACAGAATGAGCTTTTCAGTGAATAGCAGCCAGGCACATTTTAGCTAGTTTTACTTGTAAGTGGGGTTGGAAACGCTTTTCAGGATCAGTACTGGGCTCAAAACATGCAGCCCTGATGTCTCTCATGATAGCAGGTGGTTAAATAGAAATTCGCTGCTCAGCTGACCCGGCAGGTGCAAACGTATGCTAAAAATGTACACAGAATGAGCTTTTCAGTGAATAGCAGCCAGGCACATTTTAGCTAGTTTTACTTGTAAGTGGGGTTGGAAATGCTTTTCAGGCTCAGTACTGGGCTCAAAACATGCAGCCCTGAGGTCTCCCATGACAGCAGGTGGTTAAATAGAAATTCGCTGCTCAGCTGATCCGGTAGGAGCAAACGTATGCCAAAAATGTACAGAGAATGAGCTTTTCAGTGAATAGCAGCCAGGCACATTTTAGCTAGTTTTACTTGTAAGTGGGGTTAGAAACGCTTTTCAGGATCAGTACTGGGCTCAAAACATGCAGCCCTGATGTCTCTCATGATAGCAGGTGGTTAAATAGAAATTCGCTGCTCAGCTGACCCGGTAGGAGCAAACGTATGCCAAAAATGTACACAGAATGAGCTTTTCAGTGAATAGCAGCCAGGCACATTTTAGCTAGTTTTACTTGTAAGTGGGGTTGGAAACGCTTTTCAGGATCAGTACTGGGCTCAAAACATGCAGCCTTGATGTCTCTCATGATAGCAGGTGGTTAAATAGAAATTCGCTGCTCAGCTGACCCGGCAGGTGCAAACGTATGCTAAAAATGTACTCAGAATGAGCTTTTCAGTGAAGAGAAGCCAGGCACATTTTAGCTAGTTTTACTTGTAAGTGGGGTTGGAAATGCTTTTCAGGTTCAGTACTGGGCTCAAAACATGCAGCCCTGATGTCTCTCTTGATAGCAGGTGGTTAAATAGAAATTCGCTGCTCAGCGGACCCGGCAGGTGCAAATATATGCTAAAAATGTACTCAGAATGAGCTTTTCAGTGAAGAGAAGCCAGGCACATTTTAGCTAGTTTTACTTGTAAGTGGGGTTGGAAATGCTTTTCAGGCTCAGTACTGGGCTCAAAACATGCAGCCCTGAGGTCTCTCATGATAGCAGGTGGTTAAATAGAAATTTGCTGCTCAGCTGACCCGGCAGGTGCAAATGTATGCTAAAAATGTACTCAGAATGAGCTTTTCAGTGAAGAGAAGCCAGGCACATTTTAGCTAGTTTTACTTGTAAGTGGGGTTGGAAATGCTTTTCAGGCTCAGTACTGGGCTCAAAACATGCAGCCCTGAGGTCTCTCATGATAGCAGGTGGTTAAATAGAAATTCGCTGCTCAGCTGACCCGGCAGGTGCAAACGTATGCTAAAAATGTACTCAGAATGAGCTTTTCAGTGAAGAGAAGCCAGGCACATTTTAGCTAGTTTTACTTGTAAGTGGGGTTGGAAATGCTTTTCAGGCTCAGTACTGGGCTCAAAACATGCAGCCCTGAGGTCTCTCATGATAGCAGGTGGTTAAATAGAAATTCGCTGCTCAGCGGACCCGGCAGGTGCAAATGTATGCTAAAAATGTACTCAGAATGAGCTTTTCAGTGAAGAGAAGCCAGGCACATTTTAGCTAGTTTTACTTGTAAGTAGGGTTGGAAATGCTTTTCAGGCTCAGTACTGGGCTCAAAACATGCAGCCCTGAGGTCTCCCATGACAGCAGGTGGTTAAATAGAAATTCGCTGCTCAGCTGACCCGGTAGGAGCAAACGTATGCCAAAAATGTACACAGAATGAGCTTTTCAGTGAATAGCAGCCAGGCACATTTTAGCTAGTTTTACTTGTAAGTGGGGTTGGAAACGCTTTTCAGGATCAGTACTGGGCTCAAAACATGCAGCCCTGATGTCTCTCATGATAGCAGGTGGTTAAATAGAAATTCGCTGCTCAGCTGACCCGGCAGGTGCAAACGTATGCTAAAAATGTACACAGAATGAGCTTTTCAGTGAATAGCAGCCAGGCACATTTTAGCTAGTTTTACTTGTATGTGGGGTTGGAAATGCTTTTCAGGCTCAGTACTGGGCTCAAAACATGCAGCCCTGAGGTCTCCCATGACAGCAGGTGGTTAAAAAGAAATTCGCTGCTCAGCTGACCCGGTAGGAGCAAACGTATGCCAAAAATGTACACAGAATGAGCTTTTCAGTGAATAGCAGCCAGGCACATTTTAGCTAGTTTTACTTGTAAGTGGGGTTGGAAACGCTTTTCAGGATCAGTACTGGGCTCAAAACATGCAGCCCTGATGTCTCTCATGATAGCAGGTGGTTAAATAGAAATTCGCTGCTCAGCTGACCCGGCAGGTGCAAACGTATGCTAAAAATGTACACAGAATGAGCTTTTCAGTGAATAGCAGCCAGGCACATTTTAGCTAGTTTTACTTGTAAGTGGGGTTGGAAATGCTTTTCAGGCTCAGTACTGGGCTCAAAACATGCAGCCCTGAGGTCTCCCATGACAGCAGGTGGTTAAATAGAAATTCGCTGCTCAGCTGATCCGGTAGGAGCAAACGTATGCCAAAAATGTACAGAGAATGAGCTTTTCAGTGAATAGCAGCCAGGCACATTTTAGCTAGTTTTACTTGTAAGTGGGGTTAGAAACGCTTTTCAGAATCAGTACTGGGCTCAAAACATGCAGCCCTGATGTCTCTCATGATAGCAGGTGGTTAAATAGAAATTCGCTGCTCAGCTGACCCGGTAGGAGCAAACGTATGCCAAAAATGTACACAGAATGAGCTTTTCAGTGAATAGCAGCCAGGCACATTTTAGCTAGTTTTACTTGTAAGTGGGGTTGGAAACGCTTTTCAGGATCAGTACTGGGCTCAAAACATGCAGCCCTGATGTCTCTCATGATAGCAGGTGGTTAAATAGAAATTCGCTGCTCAGCTGACCCGGCAGGTGCAAACGTATGCTAAAAATGTACTCAGAATGAGCTTTTCAGTGAAGAGAAGCCAGGCACATTTTAGCTAGTTTTACTTGTAAGTGGGGTTGGAAATGCTTTTCAGGTTCAGTACTGGGCTCAAAACATGCAGCCCTGATGTCTCTCTTGATAGCAGGTGGTTAAATAGAAATTCGCTGCTCAGCGGACCCGGCAGGTGCAAATATATGCTAAAAATGCACTCAGAATGAGCTTTTCAGTGAAGAGAAGCCAGGCACATTTTAGCTAGTTTTACTTGTAAGTGGGGTTGGAAATGCTTTTCAGGCTCAGTACTGGGCTCAAAACATGCAGCCCTGAGGTCTCTCATGATAGCAGGTGGTTAAATAGAAATTCGCTGCTCAGCTGACCCGGCAGGTGCAAATGTATGCTAAAAATGTACTCAGAATGAGCTTTTCAGTGAAGAGAAGCCAGGCACATTTTAGCTAGTTTTACTTGTAAGTGGGGTTGGAAATGCTTTTCAGGCTCAGTACTGGGCTCAAAACATGCAGCCCTGAGGTCTCTCATGATAGCAGGTGGTTAAATAGAAATTCGCTGCTCAGCTGACCCGGCAGGTGCAAACGTATGCTAAAAATGTACTCAGAATGAGCTTTTCAGTGAAGAGAAGCCAGGCACATTTTAGCTAGTTTTACTTGTAAGTGGGGTTGGAAATGCTTTTCAGGCTCAGTACTGGGCTCAAAACATGCAGCCCTGAGGTCTCTCATGATAGCAGGTGGTTAAATAGAAATTCGCTGCTCAGCGGACCCGGCAGGTGCAAATGTATGCTAAAAATGTACTCAGAATGAGCTTTTCAGTGAAGAGAAGCCAGGCACATTTTAGCTAGTTTTACTTGTAAGTAGGGTTGGAAATGCTTTTCAGGCTCAGTACTGGGCTCAAAACATGCAGCCCTGAGGTCTCTCATGATAGCAGGTGGTTAAATAGAAATTCGCTGCTCAGCTGACCCGGCAGGTGCAAACGTATGCTAAAAATGTACTCAGAATGAGCTTTTCAGTGAAGAGAAGCCAGGTACATTTTAGCTAGTTTTACTTGTAAGTGGGGTTGGAAATGCTTTTCAGGCCCAGTACTGGGCTCAAAACATGCAGCCCTGAGGTCTCTCATGAAAGCAGGTGGTTAAATAGAAATTTGCTGCTCAGCTGACCCGGTAGGAGCAAACGTATGCCAAAAATGTACACAGAATGAGCTTTTCAGTGAATAGCAGCCAGGCACATTTTACCTAGTTTTACTTGTAAGTGGGGTTGGAAATGCTTTTCAGGCTCAGTTACTGGGCTCAAAACATGCAGCCCTGAGGTCTCCCATGACAGCAGGTGGTTAAATAGAAATTCGCTGCTCAGCTGACCCGGTAGGAGCAAACGTATGCCAAAAATGTACACAGAATGAGCTTTTC
>NW_028252818.1:0-27181 GCF_964263255.1 Lissotriton vulgaris | reverse complement strand
GGGAAAAGCCAGGACGGGTTCCCAAGGCAAGCGCTTAGAGACCCCTGGGTGATAAGCGCTATATAAATCCAATATACACTACAATACAATACAATACAAATAAAAAGCTATTTACAATATCATACAAATCAGTGTGTATAGTAAGATTCTTTCTCCAGGCAATGTATAAAAAGGGCGACTTAATTCATTTTATACAGGGTTAAAAAATAAAACTCATTTGGGCAGGCTCATTACTATATTACATTTTTTGATTCTAGCTGCCGCCACCAGGAAGTTAACCATGCAAAATGTAATGCAGGTGTTATTTAGTGATTGAAGATAGAACAGGGCTGGTCTCACCTGCGTGAAACCAACCTCCTTTAAAACAGGCAACAGATGTTTTTTCCTAGGCTCCAAAAAAAGACCACAAAACATAACAAAATGCATGGTATCTTGGACAGAAAAGTTAGCACCGCAACAAGGGGGGGCTGATTCTGGTTTTTCCCAATTTTTGAAATTACCCAAATAAAAATGTATCAGGTTAAACCTAAACTTAGTCAGGAGAAACCTGTGAAATGGCTTTGTAACCAAACTAAGGTAAGGTGCTAGTGCCATAGAATTTACGAGCAAGTAGTGTTTCCTGACCGACGGTTTAAGCAATTCCCTTTCCTCCCGCCCAACTCTTGCCCTGCTCATGAACTGCTTCTTGATTGTATCTACATCCTGTTTCTTTATGTCCAGAGGAGATGTAAAGAGTTCCGGGCGTCCCAGATCTGTAAAAAACTTCATCACGTAGGCCAACCATGGCACCCTATTAGAGTGGTCTAGAGACATGGCATCAGTCATGATCTTATGATTAAGGGACAGTTCCTCGTTGAGCCACGTCTTTAGCCAAAAGATCAAAGGTGCCATGTTCAGTCTATCAATGACGAAATCCAGGCCCACCTCCATATGTATGGAGAAGGTCGGTGTGGACTGTGGGACGGACAGCAGGGAGCGTAAAAATCTGTTTTCCGCCTTCTGTATCGGTTCAAGATTTACATAACCCCAAATGGGTGAACCATATCGGGCCAGTGCAACAGATTTTCTGTTATAAATCCAACCTGTTTGCAAAGCCCATGAGGGCTGCTGAGGATCTAGTCACCGCCAGGCTCTTCAAAAAGCACCCTCAGGTAGGGGAAAGTCAAGACTCTGGTGACAACCTCTCCTTTGCATTTAAAGGTTTTAGATCTCCCCTTATTTCTTTGGTGCCCCACAACCAGTGTGTGATTTGTTCGCATTTATTTTTAAATCTAAATGGTCCACGAATGTACCAAAGGCATCCAGAAGACGTTGAAGGCAGACACCAGTGCGAGCTATCAGCACCGCGGGGTCCGCGTACAGGAGAGCAGGGATCTTAACTACTCCTACACGCAGAACGTCTCCCTCCACGTCCTCCAGGTGGGTGCCCAAGCCAATAATGTAAATAGTGAAGAGCAGAGGGGTCAATATACAGCCCTGCCTGACCCCGCTCATAGAGTTAAAATGAGATGTACACCTTCCCTCGTTGGTGACCCGCACCGCTGCAAATAGTTCTTGGTGAAGAGAGGCCATATACCTAACCAGTGCCTCATCTATCCCTATCCTCA
Organism: Lissotriton vulgaris; assembly: GCF_964263255.1. Lineage (NCBI taxonomy): Eukaryota > Metazoa > Chordata > Amphibia > Caudata > Salamandridae > Lissotriton > Lissotriton vulgaris. Next base: position 25,574 of record NW_028252818.1, on the reverse strand, counting down.
GGAGAGTGGCCCACAACTTAGACCTGTTCACCAGGTCGAAGGCGGAGGAGAGATCCATAAACGCTAGGAATAAAGACCCCTCCTTGGCCACCGTATATTTCGAAATCAACAGATGTAAGTTGGAGCATTGCTCTACCGTTCCTCTCCTCTCCCTAAACCCATTTTGGATATCGGCCAGCCCCCCACGCTCTCAACACTATCCCTCAGCTTGACCAGAAGGACTCTGCCTAGGATCTTGACTGCAGAGTCCAAGAGGGATATGGGCCTGTAGCACCCGGGGTCATCACGCTGTCCTTTATTGAAAATGGGGACAATGGTGGAAGTTGCCCAGGTGGCTGGTAGAGGGTTGCCATTAGCGGCGGTGAAGACATTGGCCAGAACTCCCGCCCATAACTTGGGTGAGTGTATATAAAAATCAGCAGGCACCCCATCAGGGCCCGGTGCCTTGTTCTTAGTTCTTAGTGGTGGCCAGAATGGCTTTCTCGACCTCTTCCCTGTTAAAACATATGGGGGGTGCATCCGGGACCGCCAGGTGACAAGATTGACGGTCCGTCTCATTGTCTCCATACACTGTTCTAAAATGAGCCAACTATTTGTCGTCAGGGATAACACAATCCATGGCGACATTGCCTGAATCAGAAAAGAAGGGCTGGTTGATTATGGCCCAAAATTGCCGCAGGACTGCCGTTGAAAGAAGATTCTCCCAGGCTTCGTTTTTGATATTATCCTGTCTGGACTTGACCGCTCGCTTGTATTCCTTCCTCAATATGGCAATATCTGCCCTCGACCTAGGTTTTATCTTTAAGGCTGCCATTAGGGATTTGTGTGCTTTTGACAAGTGGCATCAAACCAGCGCTGCTTATTAAGGACTCCCTTCCTGGTTTTAACCATTAGGTCCCGTGAGACCTGTCCACAGATTGCTTGGAAGGCCCCTATGATTTCGCTATCTAAAGCATTTGAATCTTGGCATATCCCCACGTGGGCTACATAAAAACATAAAAGTTTTCCAGGACCACCTTTGCCCATTTAAGCCTTCTTCCCTGATCGACTGGGCGTAGAATATGTCCTGCTTTTACTAGCCCCGGCATGGGCCCCATAAAATCTCCCCAAGCGACCTCAAGTAAGACAGGGTTATGGTCACTATAGAGAGAGGGAACTGTGCAATAGGAGCTAACCCTGTTTAAAACACCTGGGGTTACAAAAATATAATCGATGATTGTTCCAGGGTCGGACCCTTTAAAGGTAGGTGTTCTAGATCCCACCTCAGTACACAGTGGTTCATAGAGGTTCAAATTAGCCAAGAGGTCTTCCAACTCCTCACCTGATGTGGTATGCTGAAGGTGGGGTCCCTCAGGTCCTACTCCCACCTCTATATTACTTGAACCACACATAAGCTTGCAGGGGTGAATATTAAAATCGCCCAGTAATACGCACTCAAAATTGATATGTGTGTTGCGACTGACTGAAGTTAAAACCGAATCTAAACTGGCGATATTGTTATCACCGGTGTCCCTACTCCAGGAATTATAGAAATTGACATATAATGTCCTCTTAGTAGGGCTAATTTCCCTTTCCACGAAAAGGAAATTAGGGGAAGCGTTTTTAATTTGTCTTAGGGACCCTTTAAGTTCTAAAGAGAATAAAGTTAAAAGGCCTCCCCTGGCTCTACCAGCATTACTAGGGATGGCGGCCACGACAAAACTGGTAAACCCATCCATCCAGAGGCTAGAGGATGTGCCCCATGTTTCTTGTAGGGCGATGACATTATACCCAGAGACAAATCTAGTCCACTCCCTATCATTTCTTTTGGAATTGAATCCTGCCACGTTCCAGCTCAGCATTTTACACATCCCTACCTCATCGTTTGTATTACCTCCCTCCTCCGTCGGTAGGGGTGGATCGACTGGTAGTCTATGTCCTCCAGACCCGACAGGGGGGCGAAACGGTTATTCATGGCCAGGCCACAGCCCTCGATGGCACTCTGGTGATCATGGAAATGGCGAATTCGCAGGGTAGTTGGTCGCTTTGGGGGTTGTAAGGATGTGTGACCATGGGGGATGCCCTCTCCTTGGAGTGACTTCCCACCCAACCTACTCCCCAAAAAGCGGCCAGTATGCATAATAGGGACTGGGGGTGGGTAGAAAAAACCCAGAAAAACAGGTCTCAGGTGGTCCCTTAGTGAAATAGCAGAGCCATCCCAGAAGAGTCTATCCGCCAGGTCAGCCCTGCTAAAATTAATGACCACGCAGTCCCCCTGAGTGGTCTTCCACTGTTTACCAATCCAACCCACCCTCCTTGCGTAGATAATCATATCCGCGATGTTCTCCCCGCAACATATGTCCGAGCACCACCTGTTGGTCTTGGCCATGAGGTCCTGGGTGGACTAATGGGGATGCTTCGGGTGGTAGGTTAAGTTTGTATTTGCTAGGGGTTTCCTTCCTAAGAACAGGTATACATGACTGGTGCTGATTGCGTAGCTGAACCTCCATGTTTGAGGAAATTGTCTCCTTAGCAAGGAGTGGCGTTTTGGTGGCCCCGGCACTAATCCCTCTGATCTCAATTTGCAACCCCCCACAAGGTGCCTGTGCCGATGCCCCCTTGCTAGACACCTCCATACTCCCCTCTCCCTCAGTAGACAACCCTCTATCACGTGTATCTAAGCAAGGGGAATGAGTGTTAACAAGTCTATTAATTAGGGCACATTTCTTTAGGAGTCCTTCTAAAAGGTGTTTAATGTGTCCACAATGTCCTTCGCAATCCCAACAAGTAAGGGTTCAATCCTGGAGACAAAAAGTTCCTCCAATTTATCTCCCAGGGGGTCCGTTGGTGTGCTAGATATGCTCTCCCTATTGGCGTTATTCTCCTTTGTCGGTCTTGCTGGCTGGGTGATTGTCTGGTGGCTCTGCTTTGTGTGTCTAACTTGCGAGTTAGGGATGATTGCCTTAGGGGTAGGGCTTTGGGGGGGAGGATTAACAATTGTCACCACTGGGTCCAGGGGTAGCGGTGGGTTATCGATAGGCACGATGTCCACCAAGTCCGTGAGGGTAGATGGAATACTGTCTATTGGAGGAGGAGTTGACAGGCCCAGTTCGTACTCGGCGTTGGCTATCTCCTTCGTGAGGGCCCCCACTGCCGAGGATAGATAGGTCATGATGGATTTAGAGTGTCTTGGGACCTTGGCATTTTTCCCGCCCTCCTCCATGGCTTTCTTGTGCTTACCCATTAGTAGCTGAAGATGTTAGGGATATGGCCCAGCCCGGCCTCCTCCGGCCCTCTGACGACCACAGACGGCCCCGCCCTTGCCCTGGGCTTCTCCCGGCGCGCGCCCGCGCACGTCCCGCAGGACGAGGGACTGACGGTGCCTTTATGCGCCTCCTGGTGCTGGTCTGTGGCGTGACTGGGGCTGGTCGCAGGGTAGGGGGCACCCAGGCGGAGCCAAGCCTGGCCGGTGGAGCGGGCGGATCAAAGCCCGGCCCTTTGCTGCTGGTGCTACGGAACGGCGGAGCCAAGCCCGGCCCTCGGCAACAGCTGCTAGTAAGATGTGATTCCCCCCGGTCCTCTGCACCGACGGTGCCTTTATGCGCCTCCTGGCACTGGTCTGTGGCGTCACTGGTGCTGGTCGCGGGGTAGGAGGGACCCAGGCGGAGCCAAGCCCGGCTGGTGGAGCAGGCGGAGCAAAGCCCGGCCCTTTGCTGCTGGTGCTACGGAACGGCAGAGCCAAGCCCGGCCCTCGGCAACAGCTGCTAGTAGGATGTGATTCCCCCCGGTCCTCTGCACCGACGGTGCCTTCATGCACCTCCTGGCACTGGTCTGTGGCGTCACTGGTGCTGGTCGCGGGGTAGGAGGGACCCAGGCGGAGCCAAGCCCGGCTTGTGGAGCAGGCGGAGCAAAGCCCCGCCCTTTGCTGCTGGTGCTACGGAACGGCGGAGCCAAGCCCGGCCCTCAGCAACAGCTGCTAGTAAGATGTGATTCCCCCGACATGGAGTCGTTAAGCATCTATGATGACTAAACTAACTGCCACGTTTTTTTCCAAGAGCCAGTGCTTCATTAAGGGGACTACAAACAACTGCCTTACAGCGTCATGATAAAAAACAAACAAGCGAGCACTGGATGTAAACAAGCATTACTGGCATTGTATTAAAAAAAATAGCCAGGTATTGCGAAACTCACCGCCGCAGCCGAGCTCGAACAGGAAGCCAGGTAACCTGTGTTGGGACGGGGCGGGGCCGCACAAAAGGCAGGAACAGACGGGAGCCTACCCCGTGCTCCTGTGAAGCCAGCCGGAAGTGGGCGTGTGAGCTAGCGGGGCTCCCATGCTCGTGGAGAGCCCCGCCTGCTGCTAAGACTGACCCGCTGCCGAGGTAGAGAGGAACACAAGGAAAGAGCCCAGTAAGTGGGGGGGGAGAGGGGATGTGTGCGTGTGTGTGCCTGCGTGTGTGTGCGCGTGTGTGTGTGTGCCTGCGTGTGTGTGTGCGTGTGTGTGTGCCTGCGTGTGTGAGCGTGTGTGTGTGTAAGTGCGTGTGTGTGTGCGCGCATGTGTGTGTGTAAGCGCGTGTGTGTGTGTGCGCATGTGTGAGCGCGAGTGCTCAGGTTAGTCAGCCCACCAGCAGAAGCGCGTCTTTGAGGTGAAATCGCCGAAGAAATGCGCTTAACCACCCCCTCTCAGCCATTCCCAGGAAACCCACGACAATAGGTCTTTCGCTGGAGCAGCGCTATGCGCTGCTAACACCAGCGCGACCTAAAAAGTTAAAATAAATATAGGTCAAAATACACTCCCCTGCGAGAATAACTACATTCATGGGATGCTTGGAGGTTCGAGCAGCACGCTCATATCAGGAATCGTGTGTCCGAAAGATTAATAATATAGTACCGGGCGGTAATAAAAAAAGAAGAAACCTAAGGTGATAGGATGGCTCAGGGTCGCAAGTCTGTGAATAGGTCTAGAATACAATTTGAGACTGGGAGGGGGTACAAACAAAGAATATCACCCACACACCCAGTGTGCTATATCGGTATCACAACGCTCACCTGGACGATTAAATGCGGCGCTGCTCGAGACTTTCTCACATGGAGACTCAATCTATTGTGTTCCGTTGATGGGAGAGGTATGCCGGTAGGCGTTTCCCTATTTAAGTGATTGAATCTGGGCAAATCGTGCCAAAAAAGATAGGTGTTAGTTGATTGCGAGAGATGCTATTCGCATAAGACGCACCGAGCGTCGTCATGAAGATGGAAAAAAGACGACGAAAGAGTATGAGCTATTCAATACGGCGAGACTGTGGCGATCGAATGCAGTGTTATGTTGATGAACTATGTGAATATAATTATATAAAGAACAATAACTCTGTACATGATGAGAATGCAGCAGGGTGAAAATAAAAAATATTAAAAAGAATTATTGGTGGCTATGGATAAAACGGTGCATCTGGTCCATGTATAAGGTAGGTATCTAATAGTGAAGAATCCTATATTATCTTGCAAAGAGAGATATAAGAGATTCAAAGTGATTATGGTCATGTAGGGGGGGTCTAATAATATGGGCTGACACCATAAAGGGGTCCTACAATGGAACAACTGTAATTCATGTGAGGTGGCTGAGGACATGGACAAAAGGGGGTGGAGAGGAGGACATTAACAGCAAGGAGAATGGAATTATGAATGGAAACTAAATAATTGCATTCTCCCATGGTATTTCGCAATTAAGGCCCTTTTTAAATGTGTTGAGGGAGAATATCCAAAAGACCTCGCGTTTTTTGCGGATCTTACGGTCAGAAGTATGGATTTTCTCCAAAATGCGCCAGCGGATGTCCTCTGGCTTGTGATGTAATTTGTGAAAATGTTTAACCAGAGGGGCCATCATTTTGTTTGTTTAAATAGCTGACGATGCAGGTTTGTATGGCTCTGGCTGTTTCCCCTACATATCTAAGTTGACAAGGACATAAAATCAGATATATAACGTTTTGTGTTTTACAATTCCACATATTTGTGGCTAGTGTCTTAAATCCATTGTGGATTAGTGTGCCACCTGGAATGATAGCATCACATGATTTGAAGTTCATGCATTTGATGGTTCCTTTAATTGGATGCTGAGTGTCTATGGATTTTTGAATGAACGGGGGTTGATATTGTGATTTTCAAATCTTGAATGCACCATGATATCTTTTAGGTTTTTGTTTCTCTGGTAGGCAAATAGAGGTCTTTCTAATTTATCAGTTTTAGGGGTATCACAGTAGAGAATGTGCCAATTTTTATTGATGGTTTGCTTTACAATGGCATTCAAGGAGGAATGTGTAGTGACACAGACAAGTTGTTGTTGGTTTTGTCGTGTCTCAGTTGACTTTGATTGATTTTGATGAGAGAAAGATTAGCGCAGATGCAAATTGTGTAAGAGAGTATAATTGGTTAAGAAGACTGTTTGCTCCCCATTTAGGTGAATATCCTATATATGAAAAGCATCTAGTAGGTCATAAAAGAAAATATGAGAATCTCTGTAGTGAAGTTGGAAAGAAGAAAACAATCAAGACAATGTTGTGATTCCAAACAAAAAGAAAAAGGACACTGTTGAAGAGATTGTTAGATATCAGTTAGAAAATAGTTCAGGTATTAACTGCTATGCTAATGTAGTGGTGAACGTCAGCAAATTATGGAGAATCTAGAAAAAAGGTTTTGTTCCTTGTTGCATTCTGTTTTTGAAAAATTGAGAACTGATAAAACAAAAACCCAAAGTGTTTCTGGTGTTCGGAATCTTTTTTTTTGGCTTTTCAAAAAAAGTGTTCTTGGTTGTTTCCGTGAACAATAACACAAATCCCCAATAAAATGCAAACAGATTGCTCACATGAATCCATAACCAAAAATGATTCTGTGATGTTTGAGGATAAGGTGGCATCATGGCATCCTGTACATTGCGGTCCTAAACCTATGACATTCTCTTGGTAGGATAAATAGAGGGCAATTTGGCCACCATAAAGTTATACACATTATGTTAAACTTAAGAAACAACAAATATATACAAAGATAAATAAATACAATGATACTGACTATATAATAACGGTATGCATCTACTCATATTCCACATCAGCATTGAGAAAAATGGTTTTGTTCCTTGTTGCATTCTATTTTTGAAAAATTGAAAACTGATAAAACTAAAATCCAAAGTGTTTCTGGTGTTTGGAATCTTCTGGATATATGTTCTGGTTCTTATGTATACGCTTGCAGTATTGGAAGATGAAGGAATACAGATTGAAAATCTGTTTGGACTTTGTTATACATGGAAAAATGAATGTGAAAATTGTACATTAACTTCTACCACTAAGATAGACACTGAAAGAATCATATATTTGACAATACCAGATTGTAAAACGGTGTCTTTCAACAAATTAGTTAAATCAGCTAAACAAAACATGGTGTGTAGCCAATGCAAATCAGAAATGTTATCAACATTATTTATACAAAGATTTGGACAATATATCATTTTGATGATACAACGTTGTAGAGCAGATGGAAGAAAATTGGAAACTTTAATAAAAAAAATTGTAGCAAGTCAACTATCAATATCAGGAAGAACTTTTGTAACAGTAGCAATTATTTTCCACGATGGACCTCATACAACATCTGGACTCTACACTGGCTATTTAAAGTGCAATAAAGGATGGACATATTGTAATGATGCCCATTTGGTTTTCAAATATCGTTTGCCTAACGAATTACCAAATTCATACCTAATATTTTTAATGCCAAAGTTCTGACAACATAATTCAGCCTATTGGGAATATGTTAATATGTATTAATGAGATCACTTTTGATAATTTCAATATAGAGGATTTCAAAAATATCATTCGGCCTAGAGGGAAGATATTGATATGAATTCAGAAGTTTATTTTGGGTATTCTTACTGCAAATGTTTAAAAGAACATCATTTAGATTATAGTGAAGATATGATGAATTGCTGATTGAATTATAGTTTCTTTTCTTTGATATTGTAGTTCTCTTAGAAAGAAGCATTTTATATATTTGATATTTGTATTATATGCAATGTTATTGAGGATGTTTATTTTAGGGAATGTGAAGAGATAGTTGACTTTGTTGAAAATCTTTTGGACTCAGATTTTTTTTTAACAATCTTATTGATTGCATTTTTTTGGCCGCTGTGATATGATGAGTAACATAGAAATCACTATTTATATTGAAATTCAGTACATTCTGAGAACAGCAAAAAAGGCAAACTGAATATGTTCTATAATGCTATAATTATGTTGTGTTCTTCAAATTATAATATTATAGTATTTATAATATTATAATTCTATACTATTATAGAAATATAATATTATATGTTATACCTGTATTTTTTTCTCATTTACAGACCCTAATTCTAAATTTTGAAAGTCTTTAAAATTTAAATTATGAAAAACAATGGGGGGCATGGCTTAGCCAGCTGTAAGATGGCCGCACTTTGACTGGGCTCTGCCAGCCAAGCCTGAAATCCGCAATAATCCTGCAGACTGCCTGTCCATCGTTGATTGGTACCCCACCAACACAGCTCACTTACCTCTGGGTCACCTTTCTAGGCATCACTCATGATCCTATGACTTTTCTGTAGAGAGATTCGGGCCACGAGCGTCTCGAACCTGGGCCTCGATTCCTGTCTGGTCGGCCGGACCTGGCCTGTGCTGTCTACTCCGGTCCGCCTGGAATCCGAACACTCTGCACTTCGTGCCACAGTTTTGCTTCAACCACCTGAGCTGATGAGTTCCGTTGCTGTGGGGGCATTCTGCGCCGGGGTTGGTAGCTCTCCCCGCATCTCCTCTCTGCGGGCTGCTTCCTCTCCTCTGGCACCCTTCATGTTCCCGGCGCCACCTTTCTTGCTGCAGCTCTTCGGTCAATGCTCCAGCCTCCACCCTGCCCGCCGGGACGTCGGCAAGCGTCCCAAGATGCCTCGCTGAGCTGGTCCGCGACCGGGGTTTGCACCAGCTTGTGCCTTCCTGCCTGTCTCCTCTCTTGGCTTCTTATCGCCGCTTGTGTTGCCTTGGCTGCTGACTTTTTCGGTTAGGGCCTCGGCCCCCCTTTTGCTGCTGAGGCCTCTTGCGCTTTTCCACTGCGGGCTGCCTCTTCCTCTGCTGGGCTCTCCTGTACCTTCGGAACGGTCCTCTCAAGGTCGTCATCTCGGCGCATTGCTCAACTCATCCCAGCATAACAGGATCTAGGAGCTACCCCCGCCGCGGCCGGCTGCCGTGTTGTGGGCCCGTATTTGCTAAATTGCCTGAGACCGCTCACTGCTTGAATCAGCCACTTACTGCAGCCTGGGTGACACGTCTGCTTAGCTGTTGATTGCCTGCCTGTCCCTCTGGGACTCCTCCTGCCTCCTGCAGATCATTCTGGCCTGTTTCCGGGATCTGGGGATTGTGCATTACCCAGGGGGGTCACTGTGGCACGGTTGGGGGTTTGCGCACCACTCACGAGGCTTTGCTCCATTTTCCCCCATCGCACACATGGCCCAGGCCTTGTGCCTGCTGAGCTTTGGCCTCGCGGGTGGGTGTCGCACTCCCCCCTCGCATTCTCGCTGCTCCTGCCCTGTCTGGTGGCACCTCCCATCCTGTTCATCCTGGTGGGGTGAAAGGCCCTGTTGCAGCTCCTTTCTGCGAACATTCTCTCCCGAGGCGGTATATCTCTGTTTGTGAAGCTGCTGCACCTGACGTTATTCCTCTTCTGCCATTGGATGTCGCCATGGGTAAGGCTGACCCTAAGCAGCCGTGGCTCACATTCTAACAACGAAGACAGACGCACCTGGAGGGTGCCACCACTGACGGGAACGACCAGCCTGCACCCACGGAAATGGCCGCAGCTCGTGAAGATGACCGCCAAGCCATCATGTTGGAGGTCAAGTCTGCGGTATACGGGATTGCACTCACCTGGAACAGCTCTCCTCCCGTCTGGACGTGGTCAAGTCCAGGATAGACTCACACGACAACCGCCTGCTGCAAGTCAAGATGAGAGTATCCAGCGCGGAGGATGCCGCCACTCAGGACCGTCAAAAGCTATCACAAATGGACAAAATCCTCGAATTGATATGCTCCAAGAATGAAGATTTGGAGGCTCGCTCTCGCAGGAGTAACCTCCGCATCATAGGTGTGCCGGAATCCACCAACGTATCTTGGATGGAGGACTTTGTGGAACAGCTGCTGCAGGACCTGTTTGGGGACGATCTCTATCAGGTCTTCATTGCAGAGAGAGCGCATTGCTCCCTTGGCCCTTGCCCTGCTCCTGGGCTTCCTGCCTGCCCCATTATTGTGAAAATCCTAAATTTCCGGGACCAAGATGCAGTTCTTCGGGCAGCCAGGAAAAAGGGTGACATCCGGCACCAGGGTAATACGTTATAATTCTACCCTGAATACACCCTGGCTGTGCAAGCTTCCCGCCGTGAATTCCTGCCCGTGAAGCGCATACTGCAAAAACACGAAATTGCCTCCTCCCTGGCCTACCCGGCCAAGCTGCGGGTCAGGCAGGAATCGAAAACTTTGATCTTGCTGGACCCCAAGGGTGCCCTCACCTTTGCCAAGACCCTGGATCTCACCCATCGTACTACCCCAGCTCACTCCCAGGACTCCAACGCAGTTAACCTTAGCGACAATGAATGAAAAGTTCTCCTTGACTGTTTTCTGGCTATGTGTCCCCCTTCAGGTGTCTGTGTTACTATCATACTGTTTGACATGATTATATTGATTCTCCTTGAGTGTTCGACTTTGCATCTATATTTACATGGCTGTGTAACACAATGTTGGACTTGCTCTCATTGCTGCCCCTTGCTCGACTGACTGTTTGCTACTGCTGCATTTACGGATTGGGCTCACTGGCAATTCTTTAACTACATTTGGATGTTTTACTTTAGTCTGCCGATAGTTTCAGCTCGGCCACCCTGCCTCCTCTGGCAGGGGTGTTTGCCGGGCACGGCATGCCCCTGCTGGATGATTCCCACCTCTGTTATTTATTTTTCCCTTCCTAGTTGTGGTCCCCTGGGGTGGGTGTGGGTGGTTGCTCAACCTGTTTGGGGGGTTGGTGTGGGTGGAGAGAGGGTGGACTTGGGTTGATGTGTTCTCCTTTTGAGGCGTTCTCTTGGTTGATTGCAAATCTTCTGTTTTCACTCTGCAAGATTCATGTTTCCACACTTCATTGTGCGTGGCGGGTTTATTTGGGTTGGGGTAGGGGGTCTCCTGGGCTGCCTTGTATTTTTTCAGAGGCGTTATTGTTTTTATGTCCTTAATTTCTGTTTTGCTTCAGTATGCATCACATCATGGCTACGCTTGCTTACTGCACTGCTCTTGTACAATGTACTATGCTCCTCTTTTGGCTGATGCTCCCCGATCTGGCACCGCCTACCTCTACTCTCTCGCCAACTCATGCCTCACCCCCATTGCTCTGCCATTTCCACTTGCAGGTACTTGCTGGCTTCATTTCAGACTCCATGCAACTGCTTCGTTCCTTCTGTCTTCAAGTATACTTGCCTCGCTATTACCACGAGTTGTCTGCCACTGACTGTACACGTGGCCTTGCTCCCCATTCTTCCTTGTATTAATACGGTATGACGGACACCATATGCTGGACATGGAACATCCGCGGTGTCAATGATTACCGCAAGGCCCAGCTTATCCACTCCCACCTACTCAGGCACAAAGTGGACATTTGCCTTTTACAAGAAACTCACCTGTTACCTGCGACTTCTGCTAGATTTCAGTCTCCATACTGGTGAGAAATGCACTCATCTTTCTATTCCAACAATTCCTAGGGAGTGTCCATTTTGATATAAAGGGGGCTTCTGTGGAATATAACTCAGGTACTCACTGACCCAGAGGGACGTTACGTTATTTTGCAAGCTCCCTACTGTCCCAACCTTCGACAATTGCGGCTTTGTACGGCCCTAACATGTACGACCCTGATTTCTTTACTAATATGTGGCATCTTATCTCATCTTTGGGCCCTGTGGCACTTTTCTGGGGGGGGGGGGGATTTTAACATTGCGCTTTGTGCAATCCTGGATCTCTCTGGTCCCTACTCCTCCCACCCAGGCTCCACGGCCCTCCTTCAGTCCATACTTGTTGACAACTCACTATATGATGTGTGGCATCACATGTGGCCCGATGCCCGCGAGAGAACTTGTGCCACCGGTGCCCGTGGCTGCTGGTCCCGTATTGATCTTTGGAAAACATCTCCTGACTTCTTCACCTGGCTAACTTCCATTAATAATATAGTACATACTTTTTCGGATCACGCGCCAGTCCAGCTTAGTCTTTGCCTTCCTCACTTTCCACTGCGGGCCTTCACTTGGCGGCTCTCCGCGACTCCATCTTCTGTGATGAGATACAAACCAAAATCTCCAACTATTTTGACTTAAATGTCGGCTTCGTAGACTTGCCATCCACTTTTTGGGAGGGTTTCAAGGCTGTGATTCGCGGCGAGTATTTTTCTAGACAATCTGGAGTTCTTCGCTCCATCCGCACCACTTTAGATAAACTGGAATTGGAGATCAAGGCTCTGGACTCCGCTCACGCATTCCACCCCAGCTCTGAGACTCTCCCTAGCCTGCGTGAAAAACATTCAGAATTCGCTGAGGAGGCCGACAGGGAACTCTCCTTTCTTAGCAGAGAGGCCCGGACTCGCCGCTTTGGCGAGGGCGATCAGCCTGGCAAGACCCTGGCCAACCTCCTTCATGCCCCCGTGCTGCATCGTATGTCGCAGCAATTCGGAATGGCGGCTCTACTAGAGCCACCTCCCCTGAGGAAATTAAAACAAGCTTCCTGGATTATTACATGCAACTCTACACCGCGGGCTCCAACACTTCGCGCAAAGACTTCAACGAGTATTTTGACACCCTCACACTTGTTTGGGTAAAAGACTATCATCGTAAATTTCTAGATGAGCCCTTCTCATAGGAAGAAATACTCGTGGCCATTAATAGTCTGCTTAGTGATAAGGCCCCTGCTTCTTTTATACAAGACTTTTGCTCCGCTCCTGGTGCTGCATCTGGCCCCCATGTACAATGACTCCTTCAATAATGGCATCCTCCCGCCTTCGCTCCGTGAGGCGATGATAACGCTTCTTCTTAAGCCAGACAAACCTTCTGATTGCCGCGACTCCTATCGCCCTTTTCTCTAATTAACACGGACAATAACATTTTTGCAAAGTTGATAGCCTCCAGGCTTCTCGTCCTCATGCCTCTCATCACCCTTCCTGATCAGTCCGGTTTCATTCCAGGCCGCGCCACATCCCATAACCTTCGGACCATATTCTCTGTCCTTCATCAGATTCATCCTAGCCTCCCCGCAGTGGCTGCTCTTCACGATGCCACTAAGGCATTTGACACCCTGGAGTGGCCCTTTTTAATCTATCTTCTACCACACCTCGGCTTCGGCAACATCTTAATTCGTAAGATTCTACTCCTATACACTTGCCCTTCCACCCGCCTTTGGAGCAATAGGCAAATTTCTGATCCCATTCTGATTGAACGCGGTACCCGGCAGGGGTGCCCGCTCTCTCCTATGCTCTTCGCAATTGCGATGGAGCCTCTCATGGCCAGACTTCGTCAACAACACACTCAGAAGGTCATCGGCTTTTCGGCCCGTTCCCTCTTGGTCTCCATGTGTGCGGATGATATTACATTTTATGTCTGCCACCTTCAATAAAACCTCAGTCCCCTTGTGCACGACATAATAAGATTTGGCGTATTCTCCGGCATACAGGTGAATTGGAGTAAGTCAGTGCTATTCCCTCTTACTGATGCCACCAAGCCATTCACCCCGGATTTTCCTTTTGTATGGGTTTCTGGACCCATCTGCTATCTGGGTATTTGGTTGAGCAGGCACTTGGATGACCTTTGGAGGGCCAATTTTGGACGTGCTGTGGACTGGCTTAAGTCCAAAATAACTCATTGGAACCGGCTCCCCCTGTCTCTGGCTGGTCGTATACCCATTGCTAAGATGGTGGTCCTCCCGAAATTTCTTTACCTCTTTTTTTATATCCCCATACTACTCGCTGCCCATTTTTTTCGTAAGATCCGCTCCCTGATCATATCTCTTACCTGGGCTGGCAAACAACCCAGGATTGCATATGATATCCGTACTCTCCCCATGTCGGTTGGAGGCATGGGTGCCCCCAATTTCAAACTTTATGCCCTAAGTGCTCAGGCCAGCTTTTTACATTTCTGGATTCACCCCCACCCCTTACCAGCCACACATCGTGGTCAAAGCTGACCTTGCTACTCCTTGGCCGCTGAACACCGCCTTGTTTGCCCCAGCCAGTCGCCCGCGGGCTGAGGTGGACACAGTTGAGACCGTGCACTGGGCATGGTTGAGACTACATCGTATTTCTAACGCCCTGATGTTATTGGCTAATACTATGCCGATTGTACATCACCCTGCCTTTCCTACCCTCCAACCATCTGGCATGTCTAAACACGCCGCCCGCCTAGGGCTGGAGACACTGGCATACCTCTACCCCGGAAACACCTTCTATTCTCTCCTTGCTACCTCTGCTCTTTTATGAGCTGCGGGCTATCTGCAGAGATTTAAATCCCCAGCCTTCACCTTTGATGCCCCCTCTTGACTTCATATATACTTCCCCCAGTCCCCAGAAGCTGGTGACTAAATTATACGCCAATTCGCTGTCGACCTCCTCCGTCTCCTCTGATCGCGCCCGGGTGGCGTGGGGAAAGGATCTTGGTATGAACATTTCCCAAGCCGACTGGCTCTATTGCTGTAATCAGACAGAGAAACTGTCTCCCAACTATCGCCTACACCTTATAAACTTCAAATACTTGCACAGGCTATATCGCACCCCGTTCAGCTACATAAATTGGAACTCATCCCTAACAATAGATGCCTGTGTTGCAGATTTTTCTCATCTTGCTTGGTTATGTCCAAAGGTGTCGGATTTCTGGCGTGAGGTCTGTGTCGCCCTCTTTGAGATCACCTCCGCACCGGTCCAGCCTGGCCCACCGCTATGCCTGCTGGGCTTTGTTAACTTTTGCCCAGATGCCTCTAGCCGATTGGTTGCAATGCTGCTCGTCCTCGCGCGGCGTAGGGTGTCCATGTGCTGGGGGCGTAGGCCGGAGCCTAAGTTCACCCACTGGCTTGAAGATGCTTCGAGATGTCAGACCATACTATCTGAATTATGGGACCTTATGCCTGCTAGATCTCACCCACTCAACATATGGGGCCCTCTAGTAACATACCTTCACACCCGATCACACCCAAACCAGACTGCCTCTCCCACACTCCCCGATTTTGGAAAAGGTGATGGGCAGAGTTTCTGAATGATGCAGAATACTCCTACCCAGTCAAGAGATCAGGGCTTGATCCATCACCGTTTTTTAGCTCACTGCACCATACCAGCTCAGAACCTGGCTACATGCAAATTAGTCTGTTCCTGTCCCAGTGCATGATGGGAACAGGGCAAACCAAACTACCAAGCCAGCACCCCGCCCGTGGCCGCTGCCGGTGATGGTCAGTAGCCCCTTCCTTCCCTGTCCCCATTTCTCCACTGCCGGACCTGCTCATTCCTCTGCAGTGCTGTCACCATGTTATGCAGCTATGTATTGTTCAATGGTGCTACTGCTGTGTTGTACAAGATGATGCTTCTGTCTGATTGTTTTTTCTTATTCTTGATGTACCCCACAAATGGCCTAATGTGTACGATGCTCTGATTTTATGCAAAGCTTGAATTTGGTAATGTTGAATTTGTCAATAAAGGTTTTTGAAAAATCAAAAAAATTTTTTTTATAAAAAGCAGCAGCAAAAATGATTTCGAATACTTTGATATCTACTATTGTAAAGGTAAGATTAAGTAATCCAAACACTTTCCATGCCCTACTACATTCACCTCTGCACTATCCATAGAGTCCTCTAACCACCACTGCTCATTAATATCTTGAATTCTCCAAGTACTATTCATGCAGTCCACCAATCACCCTCCCAATGCACTCCTTGATTCACCCAGCCAGTACCAAGTCCTAATCCAATACCTCTGCCAATACCCAAACACTTATAAATTCCCTCAGGCGGTCTCCTTGCAGTACTGTAATCATTCAGCCATTACCATGACCTTATCTAATCACTGCATCAAAACCCAACCACTTATAAATTCACCATGCTGTCAACTTGCAGCATTCTAAGTATCCAGTCACTATCCATGTACTTGTACAATGACTCAGGCATTAAGACATGCAGTGTTACAATCAAATGTGCACTATCCATACAGTCCTCAAAGCACCTACACAATACAGATTCACTCCTCCAATTACCCAGGTAGCACCCATGAAGTCCAGGAATCACACTGTCTCTCTCTGTGCACGCCTTCAATCATCCAGCCAGTGCCACGTCCTTATGTAATCACTGCGCCAAAACCCAAGCACTTATAAATTCACCATGCTCTTACATTGCAGTACTCCAAACATCCAGTCAGTACTCATGTACTCATGCAATTACCCAGGCAATTTTTCAGTACTTCTACATTCCTTTGACTATACCACAGTTACCTCAGTTACTCAGCCAGTCCCATATACGTATCCAATCACTCTGCCGAAACTGAAGCATTTATAAAATCACCATGCACTCACATTGCAATACTCCAATCATCCAGTCAGTACTTATGTATCCATGCAATTACCCAGGAACTAACTCTTGCACTTTTACAATCCTTTCAGTGCTATCTATACACTTTAGTGAACTGCATGTTACTACCTATATACTCCTACAATTACCCAGCCAATCCCATGTCCTAATCCAATTGCTCCGCCAAAACTTAATCACTTATAAAGTCACCATACGCTCTCCTTGCAGTAGTAAAATTATCCAGTCAGTACCCATGTACTCCTCGAATAATACAGGCAGTAACACATGGAGACTTACAATTAGCTTTGCATTAGTCATGCAGTTCAATCATCTCCCTGTCACTACACATGCACTCTTAGAATCAATCATGCTCTACACATGTACTCTAGCAATGACCCAGATGTTAGCATACAGTTATTTCTCTTTTTTAACCACATAAGGTAGTTTTGAAGAGAACTGTTTTTCCTTCTTTTTTGTACAGTGTCAAAATGTCATTCCAACTGAAAAACATAATTAGCAGCGATGATTTCTTGCTGCTGAACATACAGCGTCAACTGATTGTTCTCTACAGCATAAAATGGCATTGCATTTTATAAAATGCTGTTTGAGCGTTGCAAACTCTGTATAAATATCCGAACTGCAAGATGCAGAGGTTGAGGCTCCAGAAGTAATGGGATGAGCTCCCTGGTCAGTTTGTGGTGTGGCCTCTTTAGCTCGTGGCAGTTGTTCTCTTGCAAGTTGTCTGGGATGTATAGTCTGCAGATGTTTATACATACTAGAAGTGCCACATGACTACTTTTTTTTGCTGCCTCTTAACAGAACTTTGGGACACAGTGTGCAGCTCACCTTCCTTGAATTTAATTTTCTTTCTCCCTCCGGAATTATAAACAATTTCCAATCAATAGACTTTGTTTTTTTTTGGAGGTGGAACTAAATCTTTCTCATCAGATGGAAGGTATACTGGTGGATTACAAGAAGCCAAGTAATATCTTTTGGCGTAGTGGGAACGACCAATATGAATTAATGAGTTTAATTTGGATATTCTCAGTGCAAATGTTTTAGTCTTTTGTGAATTAATAAAGAAATGCTGTTTAAATTATTGTTTCCGTTCTTTGATATTGTATTTAGAAAATTCTCTTAGAAAGAACCATTTTAAATATTTGATAATTGTATTATATGCAATGTTATTGAGGGTGTTTATTTTAGGAAATGTGAAGAGATAGATGACTGTATTGTAAATATTTTGGACACACATTTGTATTTTTTAACAATCTGATTGATTGCATTTTTTTGCTCACTTTTATATGAGTAACGTTCAAATCACTGTCTATGGTGAAATTCAATAGATTCTGAAAACACCAAAAAAGGAAACTAAATATGTTATATAATGGTAAAATTATGTTGTGTTCTTAAAATTATAATATTATATGTTATAAGTGTATTTTTCTTCTCTTTTAAAGAGCCTAATTCTAAAGTTTGAAAGTTTAAATTTTAAATTATAAAAAACAACTGCAAAAATGATTTCAAATACTTTGATATCTAGTATTGCAAAGGTAATATTAAGTAACCGAAACACTATCCATGCACTACTACATTCAGCTGTGCACTATACATACCGTCCTGTAACCACCTAGACACTCCTCGTTTACATCTTAAATTCCCCAGGTACTATCCATGCAGTACTGCAATCACCCTGTCACTCTCTGCATTCCTCCAATCACCCAGCCAGTACTAATCCAATTCCTCTGTCAATAGCCAAGCACTTATAAATTCACTCATGGGCTCTCCTTGCACTACTCAATCATCCAGTCACTACCCATGTATTCATGCAATGACCCAGTCACAAACACATGCTCTGCTTCACTTCTTTGAGTGCTACCTTTACAGTTTAGTAATCTCCCTGTTACTATGTGTGCACTCTTCCAATCACCCAGCCAGTCCCATGTCCTTATCCAATCATTCTGCCAAAACACAAGCACTTATAAATTCACCATACACTTTCCTTGCAGTCCTCTAATCGTCCAGTCACTACCCATTTAGTCATGCAATGACCCAGTCACAAATACATGTCCTGCTGCAATTCCTTGAGTGCTACCTATACAGTTTAGTCATCTCCTGTTACAACGCGTGCACTCTTCCACACACCCAGCCAGTCCCATGTCCTTATCCAATCACTCTGCCACAACACAAGTACTTATAAATTCACCATACACTCTCCTTGCAACACATTAGGTATCCAGTCAGTATGCATATACTCATGCAATGACCCTGTCACTAACAGACGTAGTGCTACAATCATTTGTGCACTATTCATGCAGTCCTCTAACCACCCCCACAGTACTGATTCACTCACTGCAGTCCAGCAATCACACTGTCACTTTCCGTGCAGTCTTTCAATCATCCAGCCAGTACCCTGTCCTTATCAAATCACTGTGCCAAAACCCAAGCACTTATAAATTCACCATGTTGTAAACTTGCAGCACTTTAAGTATCCACTCACCATCTATGTACTTATACAATGACTAAGCCATTAAGACATGCAGTGCTATATTCAAAAGTGCACTATCCATGCAGTCCGATGACCCTGTTACTCTCTGTGCACTCCTCCAATCATCCAGCCATTACTATGCACTAATCCAATCTCTCTGTCAATACCAAAACACTTATAAATTCACTCATGCGCTCTCCTTGCAGTACTGTAATCATCCAGTCACTACCCATGTAGTCATGGAGTGACCAAGTCACAAACACATGCACTGCTGCAGTTCTTTGAGTGTTATCTATACAGTTTAGTAATGCCCCTGTTGCTACATATGCACTCTTCCAATCAACCTGCCAGTCCCATGTCCTTATCCAATCACTCTGCAAAAACACAAGCTCCTATAGATTCACCATGCACTCTCCTTGCAACACTCTAAGTATCCAGTCAGTATGTGTATATACCCATGCAATGACCCTGCCACTAACCCATGTAGTGCTACAATCGGATGTGCACCATTCATGCAGTTCACAAACCACCTCCACAGTACTGATTCACTCCTCCAATTACCCAGGTAGTACCCATGAAGTCCAGCAATCACACTGTCAGTCCCCGTGCACTCCTCCAATTATCAAGCCAGTAGCATATCCTTAACTAATCACTGCACCAATACCCAAACACCTATAAATTCACCATGCACTCACATTGCAGTACTCTAATTATCCAGTCACTACAATGGAACTTATGCAAGCACTTATTCATGCACTTCTATAGTCCTTTGACTGCTACCTATACAGTTTACTAATCTCACTTTTACTACGTATGCACTCCTTCAATTACCCGGACAGTGCCATGTCCTTATGCAATCACTCTGCCAAAACTCAAGCACTTATAAATTTGCCATGCACTCACATTGCACTACTCTAATCATTCAGTCAGTAGCCATGTACTCATGCAATTACTCAGGCACTTATTCCTGCACTTCTACATTCCTTTGACTGCTACCTATTTAGTTTACTAATCTCTCTGTTACTACTAATGCACTCCGGCAGTTACTCAGCTACTCCCATGTCTTTATCCAATCACTCTGCAAAAACCCAAGCACTTATAAAATTACTACACACTCTCCTTGCAGTAGTGTAATCATCCAGTCAGTACCCATGAACTCCTATAATAACACAGGCACTAACACATGTAGACCTACAATTACCTGTATCTTACTCATGTAGTCCAGCCATTTCCCTCACACTACTCATGCACTCTTAGAATCAATCATGCTCTACACATGTACTCTAGCAGGCATCCAGATATTAGCATGCAGTTAGATCTATTTTTTAACCAAATAAGTTAGTACTGAAGAGAACAGTTTTTTTCTTCTTTTTTATTTTAATTTTTTTTTGTTTTTTTAACAATTTTGAGGTTTTTTGGTGTTTTTTCAAAAACAAAAAAAACCAGACAAAACGTTGAACTTTTGGAATTAAAACTTAATTCCAACTGAAAAATAAATTAGCAGCGATGATTTCTGCTTGCTGAACATACAGCGTCAACTGACTTCTCCCCACAGCATAAAATGGCATTACATTTTATACAATGCTGTTTCAGGTTTGCGAACTCTGTGCGGATATTTAGTCCACGAGACAAAGAGGTTGAGCCTCCAGATGTGCTGGGACCAGATGACCCTGGTCAGTTTGTGAGGCCTCTAGAGCACGTCACATTTGTTCTCCTGCAAGTTGTCTCGGATGTATAGTCTGAAGATGTTTATACATACTGGACGTCCCACAGGAGTACTTCTTGTCGCTGCCTCTTGACAGAACTCTGGGACACAGTGTGCAGCTCACCTTCCTCGCATTCACTTTTCTTTCACCCTCCGGAATTGTAAAAAAATTCCATACAATAGACTCTGGTCTTTTTTTTGGAGGTGGTCCCAAATCTTCATCATCAGATGGAAGGTCTATTGCTGGTGTAGAACAAGCATTTGGAGAAGTTTCCCAGTAAACACCTAAAAAATCAAAATTTTGCTCCCAAAAACACAACAGGTGTCTCTCCTCTGATGCAGCGAGAGAATGACTAAAGAGGGTGGGGCCCTCCAAGTTCTAGAATGGAAAACCTTGTCAACCAATTAAACAGTTTCTTTCAAAGTCACATGCGAGTCGCGCAACCAGCGCGCAACCAGCGTGCACCCAGCGCGACGTCCCAAAAATATATTCAACAATAATATAAGTTTATTACAAGTACAAATATATTATTTTTATAAATACTTTAAATGATCTCTTGTTCTGATATGTACATTAAAGTTATATACATATAGCTTTAAAACATATATATATTTTTTTTACGCGAGTCGTGCACCTGGCGCGACCCGGCACATATATGACATCACACGGGTCCCGGAACAAAGCACACGTCGCATACGAGCCGCACCCATGACGTGAACCCATATGTATATGACGCTACGCGGAGCCATGCACAGCGCACCCGTTGCATACCAATCGCGCCCCTGACGCGATCCTATACGTATATGACGTTATGCGGGGCCATGCACGTGCACCCGTCGCATACCAATCGCGCACATGACGTGATCCAATACGTATATGATGTCACATGGGCCACTTACCCATCGCAAACCAAACGCTGCTCCTTCTCAACTTTTCCAATATGGTGGCTCGAATTCGCGCACCCACCGTAATAGGTGCACAATGGGTATGCGACTCCAATATTTTTGGGAAAAAAAACATATATTTTAATAGACATAGGACATTACATAATTAAATTAAAATAAAAAAATAAAAGTAAATATTTATAGAATATTACAGTTACAAAATATCTTTTAAAAAAACTAGCAATTTCAGAAAAACATAAAAGGTTGTATAAATATTACATTAACAAAGTAGCATTTAAAAAACCCTAGAAATTCACTGAGAAAACCATAGGTTTCAGGCACGTTATAGTTAAAAATTAGCATTTAAAAAACCTTTGAAATTCACTGAAAAAAACATAGGTTTCAGGGGCATTATAGTTAGAAATTAACATTTAAAAAAGCTTAGAAATTCACTGAAAAAAACATAGGTTTCAGGCATTTAAAAAACCTTAGAAATTCACTGAAAAAACCACATGTTTCAGGGATGTTATAGTTAGTTGGACATTTCACTCCTTCAAAACCATAGAAATGTTGGCGTTATACTTAGTTCACCTAACTATAACTCGTGCCCCCACATTGCACTGCTGATGACATCACATATTACATCATTCATGACATGATCAGTGACATCACTGATGACATCTCAAATGACATCACTGATGACATAATTCATGTGATAATCTGACGCACCTCCTCACACCCTAATATAACCTTTGATACACCTACTCCAAAATACAGAATACCATTTTCGAAAACAAAGACACACCAATACCACTTAATACATATCTACTCACTGGTTCTTAGGACTACACACACATCTACAAAATCACCCATAAATCACTCATACATGCAGTCACTCATCAATACAACACTATCATGGACACTCATACACCTACACATTTACTCACACACGAGCACTCATCCAGAGTTACTCACACACCTAGTCAGTCATGCAAAGAATCTATCACACTTCAATTTACTGACCTATAGAGTTATACACACAACAGGTCACTTATTCGACCAGAAACAAATGCATAATTACTCTCTTATACAATTACACACTCATCTATACAGCCACTCTCATAATCACTGACTCTCACATACAGTCATTTATATACTCCAACTCTCAAATACACTGCCTTTTACATATGTAGTTACTTGCAAATGTACCACTAAGACATCCATGCACTCAGTAACACACCCATACACACACTGACCCACTCATACAGCTGTTTCCACATGCACTCTTCAACCCATACAGCCAGTGAATCAATCACTCAAACATGTATGTACAGAATCACACACTTCCCACATACCCACACACACACTCAGGCACCCATTCAAATACTCTGGCAAGCAATCAATAACCCAGATAGACACTCATGTAGCTACTAACCAACCCATGGAGCAGCTTATACAACAGCATACAGACTGATACAAACATTCACACACGTTAGTCACTAACCCATACATTCAATAAGACACATGTAATAACTCACTTAAATAGTCATTCACGCACCTTCTAAATCCTCAATCCCGACACGTATACACCCACTCATTCTTCAATACACCATGGGATACATATATTACATATTTAAACTTTGTAGAAACACACATTCACTTGATGATGTCATCAGTGATGTCATTTGAGATGTCATCAGTGATGTCATCAGTGATGTCACTGACCATGTCATAAATGATGTTATATATGGCATCATCAGCAGTGTATTGCGGGGGAGCGAGTTATAGTTAGGTCAAGTAACTATAACAGCGAAATTTCTATGGTTTTGTAGGAGTGAAATATCCAACTAACTAAAACGTCCCTGAAAACTATGTTTCTTTCTGTGAAAAAAACAATATATATATAATATATATATATATATATATTACAAACACAGTTTTTACCCATTTGGGTTAGATGCAAGGTCCCACTACAATGCCTGCCTTGCTTTACATCTGCCACCGCCAAAAAATGCCTCCCGTAGTCGCGCTGACACTATCTTGATGCCAACTTGGGCCTGCACACATTCGGTGGGCTTCTCTCCGCAGCCGGACTATGTTCGCTAATATTTCAACAAACAGGTAGCCCCCATGGAAAGAAGCCCCCAGCAGGTAAGTAATTCAATCCTTTAATGGTGGCAGCTTTCAAATAGACAGCAGTAGGATGCAACTATCTGCAATTGAACACAAGCCAGATTCATTTCAGGAGTCCATCCTTTCTTCAGTGGCACAACTGCTGAAGAGACAGTGTTTTCGTGCATTTTTCACTTCCACAAGCCTGTCCCAGTGGGCGGGGCCTTTTCATGGCCTTCTGGTTCATGTAGTGCTGCAATTTGAAATGTTATGTGAGTCTGTCTTTAAAAATAGCAGACAAATAAAAACTCAGTTTTTACCCATGTGGATTAGATGACAGGTCCCACTGCAATGACTGCCTCGCTTTACAGCTGCTGCCGTCAAAAACTGCCTCCCATAGTCGAGCTGACAGCATCTTGGCATCAACTTGGGCCCCCACACATGCGGTGGGTGTAGAAAGGTGGAGCCTGACTACGTGGTTGCCCCCACTTTTTTCCTGGTGTTTTGATGGGTTTTGACTTAGTTTGGCTGGGATCCTGCTATTCAGGGTCCCAACTTATCTGCTTTCCTCTCTAAATTGATTGCATGTACTATAGGTGCACTCCAGTTTGATTACGGAGGAACCCTTGTGAGTCCCTAGTATATGGTATACTAGGTACCAAGGGCATAGTTACCCCAGAGGCCAACCAGGGGCTGTAGCATGTATTATGCCACCCCTGGGAAGCCTTTCAAAATGACACCACATGACTGCTCCTGCAGCCTGGGTAAGGTGGTGCTTGCACCCCTTACTCAGATATAGGTTACCTATATCTACCTTTAATCACTGACACATATAAACCTATCAGTCACTCCTATGGCAGGCCTTATCAATTCTGAAGGCAGAGTGCTTGGTTTTGTGTGAGAGGGTGCCCCTCAGCAGCTTTCAGAGCCTAACTTTGAAATGGCTTCATGGACACATGCCGTGTTTGGTGTCAAACACTTTGGAATCCTACCCCCCCACCAGTCTTGGCAGCAGGGGTAGCATTCCACCCTTCTGGAGGGAGAGACATGTACACACTGGTCTAACCAGTAATTGTTTAAAAGAGCCCTGACATCACAAAATGGATGCTGCAGCCACAGACACGAGTCTGGCCTCCTGCTGCTGACCGAAACTCCAGCAGGGGAGCCCTGGACAATAGGTTTCCTGTCACAGAGAGGTGTAACCACCTCCCAGACAGGCTTTAGTGTATTGGGGCTGGGTGGGTGCACTCTGAGAGTGTTTCTGAGAGTGTTTCAAAGTCTGCACTGGGGGCACATTTGGTGTCCCTGTGCATAGCCCAGTTCAAACCAGTTGCCGGGCGCTACCAGCCCCTGCTCTGGTGTGAAACTGGACAAAGGAAATGGGTGTAGCCACCCCTCTTTCCAAACCCTCCCATAGACGGATCCCCAAAGTAAGTCCAATCCCTTCCTTGGGTACAAGAAAGGAACCCCTGACTACAGGACTTTAGATTACACCTGGACAAAACTCTGCTACAGATATCCTGGAACTTCGATGACCTACATGACTAGATGACTGAAGAATCTCCCTTGGAGTAAAGGAGTTACTCCTCTGCTTGGCAGGCACCAAAGAAGCATCTGACCGGTCTGCATCTCCGAAGCTACCATTGGACGCTGAAGACTGCAACACCAGAGGTGGATTTCCATACTTCCCTGAGGCCGAACCAAGTCCCCAGCAAAGATGAGACCTGTAGCCCTCGTGGGTATTGTAGAACCAGAACCCCTGGGCACCGCGCTCATTTGCAAGTGCATC